>NC_141039.2:4265000-4422500 GCF_052040795.2 Danio rerio
CGGTAACCCCAGGAAACCTGTTTACCTGCAAACCTTTGCATTCCCTAAAGCAGGGATGTCCAAACTCGGTCCTGGCAGGCCAGTGTCCTGCATAGCTTAGCTCCAACTTTCTTCAACACGCATGGCTGTTTCTCAAATTCTCAATGCAGAGAACTCGCGTTCTTGTGGAGACTGGTCTTGCCAAGTTACCTCAGAAAAACAAACTCTGGAGACCACGAGAACGCGTCCTGGGAAATGAGACGCTGCGTTCTTCCTGACGGTCATGTGACCTTCATCCGATTTTATTGGAAAATTGTCTAAACATTACAGCATTCATAAAACGAGTTAATGTTTTTCCTTTTTCACAATGTATACTAATGCATAAATATACACTCTGAACACAATACAAATAAAACTAAGTTTAATACAAATTTCAGCAAATAAACACTCTTAATGTGTTTATGCCTTTATAAAGATGTTCATCATATTGTTTACTTTCAGAATCATTAAGGTAAATAAGGGATATCTCTGAACTTTGATAATAAATCGATATAAAATACAGCACTTCTCACTTCCTCTATTCAGAAGCAATGATGTCTGGGACTTCTCGAGCGAGCTCGATGCTCAAATCTGCATCCTCGATATCTAGAACACATCCGGGAACTTTCACGCGTCCTCGTTCTTGAGTTTTGGAACTGAAATTTAGCAGTTGATGACGTTACATGAGCACACGAGGACGCAAGAACGCATATTATCAATCAGCCACCTGCCTGAAAGTTTCTAGCATACCTATAAGAGCTTGATCGGCTGGTTCATGTGTGTCTAATTGGGATTGGGAATCCCAATTACCTCCAGTACAGAGTTTGCACACCTCTGCCCAGTAGAAACAAAGCTAAACTTTGAGGGGGAATTCAATATGAAAACAAATGCTAAAATATAACAACATTCAAAAGAAAATTAAAGACAATATAAAGGTTTTCAAAACAATTGTAATGTACATAAGGTTGGATATAAAATTATTTTAACCTTTTTGAATTGACTTTGTAATAGAAAGTACAGAAATATACATTCTCCCCACCCAAACACCACTGTCAGATGTGATTTTGTTGTAGTATACCTTTCAAAGTAAGGACTCCATGTTTGATTTGCATACTTTTTGAGGTTGTTCCAACAAGCCCTTGCTTGTCTTCCAAGTAATCATTTGTAAGTGCTGACAGATCTTTTTATGTCTTGTACACACATTTTAAAGTGAATGGGTATTTATGCTGTATGTATTTTTTTAAATAAAACCAAAGCTTTATACCATTTGTTCCACACGGTGCAGAGGAAAGTGGCAATTTTCATACTGGAAAGTCATCTTCTCTCATAACTCTGCTTTAATTTACAGCGAGAAATATGTTCACCATAATCAAACAGGTGTCTTTTGTAACAATTAAAATGAACAGGAAAAAAAAGCCATTTTAAAATGCACTTTTACTCACCGATTGTCCTCTGCTGGTGTAAATAGACTGCCGTCCAGTCCTGCTTGTAGAACAACTTCAGCCTTGATCAAACACACCTGAATCAGCTAATCAAGATCTTCAGGATTACTAAAAACTTTACACAAACTATTGTCAAAAATAATTGGTTAACGCATATGCCCTGCAACAAGCAAAATGGGGCAGCACAATTTATTGTTTGATCATTGCAAAATATGCAATGCTGAGTGACTATTGTTAAGGCCTGTGACTGTGAGCATTTCAAGAGAAATCAAAGCATTTAACAGCGCGTAAAGAAGATTAAAACAGGGTTTCTGCAGGTTTCAAGTAAAATTGATGACTTCTTTAAGAGTCTTTTAAGACCTTTATGAAAGAAATTTTAAACATACAGGGCAAAACACTTACGATTATTTCATTATTAATTTTTGCTTGCCACAAAAAAAAAAAAAAAACACTAATGTAATTATTTCTTAGTGACATACTTTAAATGTGTCAAAACAAGAAAACTCTAGTTATGCAGTATTTCCAACATAATATTTAGTTTTTTTTCTTTAAAATTACACATTTAACATTGTTAAAAGTGTATTTATTGTGGAGGCAATTACATTAATAAACACACACATGTTGGCTTTTAGTCCAAATTGATTTGAGTATAACTTTTATTCAACCTAATGCATTTCTGTTATTATCACGAGGAACTGTGTAATTGTTTTTAGTTTTCTTTCCCTGATTTTATTAAGATGGATTGCTGGTAATTGGATGGATGTTGGCCCGATTGGGTAGCTTTACTTGAACTGGGGAAAATAAAGACCAGTTTAAAATTGTTAAAGACATACAACACAATATTTAAGTGAATTTAAGGCCTAAAATTGTGTTTATGAAATTTAAGACTTTTTCAAGAAATATAAAATAATATATTAATAGTATTCAATTATTATTAAAGATGAAGACAATGCAGTGCTATTTTACATTTAATTTTATTTATGCACCTGAATACAGTTAAACTCTGTGCAGAAAACCATAAAGCACGGTTTATTTTACTTTATAATTTGCTTCATTGTTTTTATGACTGTAGTTTGTTTATTAAAAGTATATCATAAATTGCATAAAAATACAGTGTTCAGCATATACAAGGTCCCCCTTCATAAAACTTTTAAATGCATATTTTTAATACAAGCTGTACAATATTATATTTGGACATATGCATTAGATTAGTCAGTCATGAAGCCAAATCTGGAGCTTATCTAACAAAATAACTCACAATAGCGGTCCAAAAACTAGCACACCCTCATTTATGTTGTAGATAAATATTAAATACAAAAAAATAATAATAATAAAAATAAGAGGAAAAAAAGCAGCAAAAAAATTGGAAAAAAAGTTTAAATTTTAAGTTGTAATGTTTATGCAATATTTTGCTTGAATTTAATTGTATTATCTTTCCATTTCTAAATAAGTTTGGTAACTAAAATATTATTTTAATCAATAAATCTGTTTTGTTTAAATGTGCTAAAATACACTACTTATATTCACTGAGAAATGGATACAAATATTCGCTTTCAAAATGAGGTGTACTACAATTATGCTGAGCACTGTATATTCATATTACATTCCACTGCAAAATCATCCCAATCTAAACGATTGACTTTCCAAATAGAGCTTATGTGGTGAAAATGTAGTTATATCACAATATATCACAGAGAAAGAAAAATTGCAATGTTAAATGTATCCAATATCGTGCAGCCCCAATGCAAAACCATATAAACTGAGAACTGAATCATTAAATGGCTACCAACACCACAGCTGAAGCTCTTCATAATAATCACCAAAAAGCTCCAGCTGTCGAGAGCAGCGCTCTTACATCAATGAAACATTAAGAAAAACACGACTGTTTATCAAACAGAGGACGGCTTTTATTTCAAATCCACCACGGAGACCGAAAGCACTGAGTAATGTTAACAGAAGATCACAGCGTTACAGTAATATCACCACAAAGCGAGATGTCTACAAGGAAAAGCAAGCGATCGAGTCTCCAGTGCATCGTACAGCACAACCGAGCGGTGCAGCGTATCGAGATCAATAAAGAAAAACCACATGATCTAAACATGCAGCATGAGCTATCTTACAACGTGAGGGACAGTTCGAGCACAGTAATGCAATAAACGCATCGCTAGAAGCTGCTTCCTGCATGTTCTATCGTTATCTACACTTTAAAATCAGAATTATAATGGTGGACGTTTTGTATTTGAGCAAATTAGGAGTTTAATTTACACTGTATAATTTAACTTATTTAGTAAATAGTGGTATCGTTAAGGGAAGGACTAATTTGGATGTTACATTTGCTGGGAAACTCCGAGTATGTACACTTTTAGCAGACGATTTTCAGAAAAACGGCCCACCACACAGTGTGTTGGTCCACAAGGGACACCCGAACATCTTTGAGATTACACGACGAGATGGGAGGAACAGAAATGATTGCAGCATGAACGCACATGCACAAAACGGGGAAAATATATAGCCAAAATAAAAAACAAAAACGTAAAAAAGAAATGATAAAATTACAGTTAAATCTAAGGCACAAGTGCATGGATCTCCTTATTGCACTTTTTAAACGAAGATCAAATTAATGTCAGCCACCGAATGACTGAGCTCTTCAAATCACCTCCCACCACCTGAAGCAAACCGAAAAAATAAACGAAAATGCTGATAAACTGGTGCTTTAAACCGGTTTCCCAACCCTGTTCCTGAAGGCACACCAACAGTACACATTAAACCTCTGTCTAATCAAAACACGTCTGAATCCACTCATCCAAACAACCTGAAGGTAATGGATCAGATGAGGGAGACATCCAAAATATGAGCTGTTGGTGTGTCTTCAGGAACATTGTTGGGAAACACTGCTATAAACGACATGTTTTATCATACAGTCCAACACCGGAACAAAGAGGATGCACTTTGAGTTACAGAAACAGACTATGGCTTAGAAGCAGGGTTTTCCCCAGGTTTATCTTCATCTTTGTGCTCTGAGCCTCCCTCAATCTCTCCCTCTTCCATGTTGCCCTGGAACATGTCGTGGGTCCACTTTGGGCTGCCACCACTCTTTCGAACCATGAAGGTGCCTCTGGCACGTGGAAAATTCCCTCTTCCGCGTCCCCTTGTGTCCAGCCACTTCATCTCCCCCTCCTTGTCCCGGTCGTCGTGCTGCAGTGGGATGAGAGAGAGAGGGAAATTGAAACTCTCCTACTGGCCACCATGCAGCTTATTCTGTCCCATAATTGCTCACTTATTCAGGACAAGCGAAGCAACCCACCACCAGTTTTTACATGCCGTTTAAGAGGGGAGATGAATGCTAGCACACCTGGAAGTATTTTCGACTTTTGGGGGTGTATTCAGGGTCCCACTCCTCATCTGGGGGACGCGGGGGGCCACCCATATTCGGGGGGTTGATGTTGGGGTTGTTGCCTGGGTAATTTCCACGGTTCCATCCTCTTCCTCTCATTCTGGGCTGAAAACAGATGATATGAGAATACAAGACAGATAAATGGGAGGAAAACAATCATGCATTGCAAATGTGTTTAAACGACATCGAGGCAAATGTTGCATGAATTAACCACAATTGAAGTACAATTATAGTACACTATCCAGCATAAAAATGCATGATGCATATTTTTTTGACCATTAGAGGTGACTGACGAATCAGAGAACGATACACAATTTAAAACGGAGGCATGGCAATCCACAACGGCTCTCTGATTGGTCTGACACAACACCAGCATCAACTAATTAAAAATGGAGTCTTCGGTGCTTTTAAAAGGTTGTTGCTAGATCTGATAGGTTTGCGGCCGGAAGTTGGCGAGAATTATTTCTATTATTTATTAATTTCCCATTTATTGTATTTTATTAACATCTGCCCCTGCTCCTGCTCCAACCCTAAACCCAACAGTCACAGTAAGGTAAAAACTGTAGTTTTACAGAGCATTATTTACGTTGTCTAATAAACTACCCAATAATTGTATTTTTAACGCCTACATTCACCTCCACAGTCACAGTACTGTAAAAATATTATTGTTATACAGCGTCATAAAAATATACTATATATATATATATTTTTTTTTTTTTTATTTGAGTTTTTTGCATTTACAATTTAAAGCATTACATTACCCCTACCCTACTACGGCATTGAAAGAGAAGAAATTGCAGAAAAAAAAAAATATATACAGATATATATATATATATATATATATATATATATATATATATATATATATATATATATATATCTCTCAGAGTCTCAGTATGTATTATATATCTCATGTTAAATGAACATATGGACTGAACAAATATGGTACACTCTGGAATATACTTTATTTTCACTTTGTGGCCCTGATTTGACAAGGTGCCGTAAACACTCAAGTTCCCTTGTCAAATCAAGGTCACAATGTGAAACATGCAGAAACATGAAGTGCAAAGTGAAAACAGCATGGCAAACTCACTGCTGCCTAAAAAAGCTAATTCAAACGAGGTAATGCTATAAAAATGTTATGCAAATTGTTTTTTTTTTTGCACTGCTTGATTTTTATTTGCAGTTCTTTGCAAATTTTTTTTTTTTCAGAACTTAATTTTCTGTTTGCAGATCTTTATTATTGTAGGCAAAATTAAATTTTTTTCCCCTCAAAAATGTATTTTGGTTTTAGTATTTTTGGAGATTTGCATTCATTTATTTATTTTTGCTTAATACTTTATTTTTTGTTTGCAAAACTTTCTTTTATTTTGCAAGTATATGTGGTCCGAGATTAACTTTGTAATTTCTAATGTTCAAACTGTTTGAATTCAATTGAGATCCTGCAGATTCACACATTCTGATATTGATGCTAAAAGGATATCGTGCAGCCCCATCACAGGTAAAATTTCAACCAAAAAAGGTTGCATTTTAAAGCCCTGTGGAGCCATCCATTATTCCACGCTCCGTGAAGAAACGAATTCCATCTCCAACTCATTAATAATCAGTAAGTGTTTTCAGCTGGATAAGAAATGGTTAAGTACTTACAAAGCCCCGGTCATAACCTCCACGACCCCTGTCATATCCTCCTCGATCATATCCGCCTCTGTCCCTCTCGTAACCCCTCTCCATGTAGCCCTCATAGTCCCGAGGGCCGCGCTCCATGGGCCCGGGGTAGTCCCGTGACCCCAGGCGGGCCTTGTTAAAGCCTCCCTCCATGTGCTCCTCAGAGTACTCCTTCCCTCTGTACGGACGCGGGGAGGGAGAGGAGGACGAAGAGGAGGAGGAGGAAGGAGAGCGCTCTCGTTTCTTTTTGCTTTTCCTTTAGAATGAGAAAAAAAAACAAAGTATTAAAAAAATGACCAAATCAATGACTGAAGAAATAATCTGAGTGCAAAGTAAACTCTGCAATCTAAAAGGATGTATCAAAAGTGCTCAGTATACACTACATTTAAAACAATACATTTGTATTTAAAAGTTTCCATTTTTATTTGAAAGACCGTAATTGTGCGTTTACATCAGATGCCAAGTCAAGGCAAAGACACGAACAGACATCCCGAGGTGCAATTTGCGCGAATGATGCTATTTACAACAATTAATCCGCATGAGTTGAGCATTTTAAACGAAAACTGATCAAGTTGAAAAATCTGAAGTTTAACGGACATTCGCACCTTGTTAACCAATCATAAGCTGGCTTGTGTAGGGGCACGATTATGACGTTGTGCCTGTTGTTGGTGTCCAGAGGGTAAATTTTCTTGCTGACACCGGCTCATCAAATGGCCCATTTACACTAAATGGTACAGTACGGTACGAGTCCCCTTTATCAGGCTTGAGTTTCCACTGCCAAAAGGGTACCACTGGTGGGGGCGTGATGAACGACAAAGCTTCAGTCGACGTCATTCTCGCTTGAGTTAACGTTAAAGCAAAGCTGTACAGGTCGTTTGCATATTATACGAGAAGCACTTCTCACAATGTAGATGCTTCATACACACAAATACTTGTGTATAACTGTTCATTACTAACCTTTCTATGGACATGATTTGATCATAACTGCAGAATTATGACTACAATAGCCTACAGTAATGTCTGCAATTATATGAATTAAATATATAGCCCACGGTCAATGCAAACCTCTCATATGAATCTTTAATCTTCACCAGCAAATGTAACCTCTTGTAAATAAGTATTTCTGTCATTCTGCGTTCATAATAGTCCAAAAGGTGATGATAATAGTTAAACACGGCAGTTGCTAAAAGAATCATTTGTTATTTGATTATAACATATATATTATATATTTATTATATTTATATATATATTTTTTTTTTCTCTTTTTTTTCCTGTAAACCAATAGCATTCAGCTGCGCGTATAGCTCCACTTTTTGGTACTCTTTTGTCATGCTATGTACCCTTTAAAAAGGGTACCCAAAAAGTGGTATTGTACGCTTCACTTTTTGACAATGGAAATGCCCATAAACGCATACCGAACCACTCTGTGAAATCGGGCCAAAACTGGGCTGAGCTCAATCTGAAGCACTGCTGAAAGCTTCTATTATCCTGGTACAGTTTCTGAAAGAAAACTCAGAGCTGGATGCACCTCAGAAAGGATCTAGTGGACTCAGACACGGCACTTAAAGAATATATGCTGCTTTTCAGCCTTCCTAAAACACAACTACTCTCTCAATCAAATCCACGTTAATCATTAAGCAACGAAGTTAGAGTTACCGGGCAGACAGATGCCCCACTCATAATCAAATTTGCATCTATTGTGAAGTGAATGACACGTGAAAAGAGTAAACTAAAAATGTTAAAAAATGTCTATTTACACGCGAAAAGCGCGATCTGTGCTGTGTCTGGTGTGAACAGCTAAGAGTTTAAAGATGGGCAAGGCTTAAGGCTTTGAGTCTGCTTACATTAAATGACGCTTCAGAGAAGTTGTTAGATATGAATGAGACAAAAAAACATTTTTCCATGGACAATAAAATTTGATTTAATTTTGGTGTGATACTTCACAATATTAAAACAACATTGTGTTTTGCAAAAGTTTGGATAACGTGTTTCATATTTTAGAAAATTACTTGCAGTGTTATAAATTTTCAAATAAAAAAAAATAAATAAATAAAATAAATTTCCTATGATATTAAAGCACACTGAAGAAAAACCAAGTATCTAAAACTGTAAATCAAGTCTAGATTCATCTGATTTTGAACAGCAGACAGAAAAAGAATGAGATAATTAAAATGAAAGAAGATTATCAAGCAGAATTTGAGAAATGATGCAATGCCACCTTTCTAATTCTGTAATCAAGGATTGTTTAAAATATGAATACAGTTTTTCTCTGTGAATGAAAACAGACATGTTATATCAAGATTTAGACAACAAATCATTGCAGTCCAGACAACGAGCACAAGACTACATAGCTCAGAATTCAGCAACTGTTCAAATATTATTCATCAGTAAAAATCAAAGACTTGAACATACTTGGATTTCTTTTGTTTGGAGGATCTTTCGGGGGAGAGTTCATGGCTGGGTGTGCGTGAGCCAGCTGAACTCTTTCCCCCTTCTCGTTTAGGATCCTTTTTACGGCGCTCAATAGCCAAACGGAGGTCCAATGAGTCGCCTTCATGCCTTTTGCCATGATCCTGCAGAGACACAACAATATCCAAAAATATTAGCACAGCAATAGTGTAAACAACTATAAATTCCTTTGTTTCATCTTAAGGAAATAAACCAGTATGACATTAATTTAAGCAATATTTTGTTTAGCAGAATCTGTACAATGACTTTTACCAAACAATAAAACTTTGATTTATTTGTTTGGATGCAATTTAGCCTTCATGCTCATTTGGTTTTACTGCAGAGAAAGAACATGTAGCAGATTCTGATAAACAACTGTGGTTACAGTAAGAGAAAATGAGAGTCTTTGTGCAAACCTACAATAAATTAATAATTAACATGATTAATTTAGTGTTACCCTAAGCATTTCTCACACTGAAATGGCAGACAGTTATGACAATAAAAAGGAAAATCCAGCTGAAAAACTCCATCTATTGGCCATCTTAAGGAACAGCCTCAAATGCAATAGTCACCCTCTATTACTTTAGTGTTGGGTAAGATTAAATGAAACCACTGAAATGTGTACAATTTTAGGAGGAAATGTGATAAAATAATTTATAGGACGCCCACTGAAAATGTGACAAATCTATGAACACGTAAGAATCTGTGAAAAATAAAAGAATCAAAACTAAAACAAAAACGGACAGATCTCATGGGAAAGCAGCATGCTCCATGCTTTCCCAAAACTGATCAGTACTGAGGCTCACTTTTTTTATAAACACATTTTTGATGAGATATACTTACTATTGCATTGGTTAGCGGTCCATTGAAAGGCTTGGACACAGGATCAATTGTCACTTCCTTTTGATTAGCCATTTTGTTTGGGCAAGTATGTACCCACGATTAATCATACGACAAATGCTGGAGGGTGAGAGCGTAACGCTCAGTAATACAAGACTGAGATTGGGGTTCTTGTGCATTAGCATTATACACCTCATAGCACATTTCTGCTGTTTCAGCTGGTACACATTTGGGCAGGAATTTCAGATTTGAAAACGCTCTGTGTCACCTTGTAGCCGCTCTCTTCGAAATCCTCAAACATCTGAGAGTGCTTCTTAAAAGCACTGGGAGACACATCGATTCGCCTGTGGAAGTAAATGGAAAGAAGTATTAAAAAAGGAAAAACAAGGCATTAAACTATAATAATTCATTTGAAGATGCATAAGCACAAATTCACATACCTGTGGATCTCAGGACTCTTTTTTGGCTTCATCATTTCGACCTCTGCCGCTTTTCTTTGGTATATTCCAAAACGCTCATTCAGAGTCATCCCAGATGACTTGAAATGTTGAGCTACATTCAGAGAGAAGAAAAAAAACGTCTTACATGCCATCACATTAAAATATTCAAAACTAAAACCAAAGTCTTTACAAAGAAAAATGGTCCCATGACTGCACCCTGAGGGGCTCCTCAAAACACAAAGTGCAGCATTAATGATGAATAGCTTAAAACTATCAGATTAGACTGGATTTACCTTTAATGTGATGTACTATGGTCACTATGTGTTGAGCAAACAGCTCTGAAGGGCTTCTGCGAAGCTGAGCAGACTGAATATGCTGGAAGATTGAGCGAAAGTCATCCTGATCTTTTTTACCAGGGTGCACAAGATCCCGTGACAAACGCCTCTCTTTAGTTAATGCACCTGACGAGCTGAGGAAAAACAGCGAGTCATACATTCGTACAGATCTTTCATAAATAATAATAATAATTTTTATAAAAGTCTGCAGTAAATGTGACTTCACATACCCTTCTCCATCACCAGTAAATGCCTTGATACTAAAATTAAACTGTGGCTCTTTCTTGGCTGAAGATTTAACTGGTGGTGAAGCCTCTCTTACAACTGGAAACAGTGGCCTGCCTCCAGATGACGGCGGAGAAGATGGACTGCAACTGATCCTACTTTTTTTCTTTTCTTTCTTCTTGGCGGCCTTCTCTTCTTTTCTGGACGCATGTTTCCGACTGCGATAAAGTTCCTCATCCAGTTCCTCTTCGACATCTTCATCCCTCCTTGATGATTCTTTGCTGGACAGATAAACGGAGTCGTCCCATTTCCCGAAGCGCTCTTCAGTTAAGTCCCGCATCGTGACAAGGGTTTTTTCTTTATACTTTGTCTCCTCCTCAGCCTTCCTCTCCTTCAGTTCCTGCCGATACTCCTCTTCTTCAGGATCCAAAAACGGAAGAACTTTGTCAGTCTTTGAACCATCATAGGGAGAATCGGATGTGTTAAATGTGCTTCTTGACTTACTGCCACTCTTCTCGTTGTCAGCTTCGCCCAAGCTTAAAGATTCCCCCCTGCCATTATCCCTGTCTGAAGGCTTTTTCTTTTCTGCCAAAAACCTGAGGTGAACATCACACATTTATCAGATTTTTGCATATAGTAACAAGCAGATTGTATTTGAAAACATTTACATTTTCAAACCAGTTGCCAACAAGACAGCAAGATAAAAAGGGTTACTTACAACAACAAAAAACAGTTAAAACATGCGCAAACTAATGGCTCAACTTTTCAGCAATGCAGACACGACTAACCAAGGTGTTTTTTTTTCCATACTTACATCATTAAAAATCTCCTAAATTATGGGATTGCAAACAACCTCATAGCACAGGTAAAGGCCCATTTGTGACATTTGAGTTTTGAAATTAGTTGGCTTCCATTATAAGCTCTATTCTTCCAAGGATCTGTGTTGCTGTACAAGGACTAAACACATTTGAGAGAATGATGATTGATTAAAAACGGCCTGGAGGAGAAAAGAAAGAGAGGGAAAACATCCACAAAGCAATGTTAAAAGCAAAAAGACATACTTCTTGAAAGCCGTCGAGATGGAGGCAGACTTGTCTTCCGTCTTCATGTCTTCCTTTGAGAAGAAGCCAAAGCCAGTTGAGGTTGACGTCTTTGCTGGTGGACTTTTACTAGCAGGGCCGATGCTTCGCCAGAGTGAACCACCATTGCCGGAATTTCCAGAAAGTGACACTTTGATGTCTGATGGACCAGCAGATGCAGCAGTGCGTTTGGGACTGGCATCGTAGTCTGTCATGCCTTCCCACTTGCCGGACTCCTCTGGGGGGCTTCCTGTAGGTTTGGATGCTTCTTTAGCAGCTCCCTTGCTCTCACCTGGTGATCCCCTGTCTTTGCCATCTTTAGAATGGGGTCGCCCGGTGCTGGAGTTGCGTGGACGTGGAGATCGGGAGTGGGAGGAAGAGCTGGAGCGTCTGGAACGGCCAGAAGATGATCTATTGGAATGGCGAGAGCGGCTCCGGCTTGGTGACCGTTTTCGTGGTGAGTGGGAACGAGAGCGCCCTCTTCTAGGGCTGTACGAGTGGTCGTACGGCTGCTGTTGGTCTCTATGGCCGTGCCAGTTGTTGGAACGGTAACCATAGTTGCTACCACCCCTGTGATAGTTACCTCGTGGGAAGAATCCACGCCCTCTACCCCGGTTGTACTGAAAAGGTCTCCGGTAGCCACGAAAACCGCGGTTGTACCCACGATTGCCCTGGAAATCTCTAGAAGGATAGTTCCTCTCCCTGCTATGTGAACGGGATCTTGATCTAGAACTTGAATGAAAGAGGAGCGAAATGCAAAGCACAGAGAGAGGATTGCAGTTAGACAAGAGAGGGAGAGAGAGAAGAGACAAAGATGCAGTTAGGATTTATGACCACTTGATGGCGCAACAAAATCAATATTTCACACAGATGGCACAACTTCCTTCCTGGGTTTTTGCAAATGAGCAAGTGCTTTTGATGAGCGGTAAACAACTTCCTGCTAATTTTGTAACATGCAACCCTTTTCTCACTGAATAAAAGACTACATATCCAACTTCAGAAGCTATGCAAGAAGTTCCTACACAGTAATGTGAATTGATTACCTAAATGTGGCAATGCCTCAAGACATTTCTTGGCTTTACCAAAGACACTAAAGCTCAAATGTAGCATTTACTAAACCAACATGAAAATGACTTACCGTCTGTGCTTTTTCATTGGAATATGGATTTAGAAAAACAATTACTGATCAAAGTTGAAAGTTCTCGATTGTGGGAGAGACATGGTTAGCCACATGCAGTGGAAATTGTACAGTCACATTAAACAAAAGGAAACTGTTTTAACGTTCACAGGACGTGTGCAAAAAAAGAGGCGGGCTTTTAAACGAGAAGTACATAAGAGGAAAGGCAACCTTCAAAAAAAACATGGCATCTCATCTCTGTGGTTTCTATTCGAGTATTCAATGACTGCTAAGTCATCTGCGGGATAAACCTTAGAGCAGTGGTTCTCGAATGTTTTTCCACCAAGTACCACCTCAGAAAACAATGGTCTCTCCAAGTACCACCGTAATGACCAGTATTAAAATACAGCAGCGTAGTGGGCCTAATTAAGCAGCTACAGCTCTGCACAGCTCAAAAACTAGCCAGTTTAATATTATTATGAATATTTATTAGTCAAGCCACTTTAAACATTCTAAATAGTTTAAACATTAACATTGTACTGTGCTTACAGGTAAAAATAGATGTCAACGTTTAAATTGAAATGTGCTTTTAAAATGTAAATTAATACAACACTGTTTATAAAAAGTAAAAAGAAAACTGCTGTACTTAGATGTTAAGTATTATCATATAGTAGCCTATTTATCAAAACCTGGAAATATTCCTTGGACCTCATAAATATAGGCTATATGTCATCATATTCATATATAAACTCTCTTAGATAAATTTTGAAATATTATGCATGTATACATGACTTATTTTTATCTTTGAAATCTAAAGATTAACTTGTATTTTAAAAATATCAATTGGATTTACATACTTAAATTAAAAAATAGATCTGCTTACTGCAAGTTAGAGAAGGCTATTTGTGTCAGAAGAGCAAATGATTAAACTATACCTGTCAACATTGGGATATAAAAATGCAGGATACGCCTAACAACTGTTACAAATATGGGGAAGAAATCAGCCTTAAATGATAGAATACATAACATTAGAAAACTGAAAATAAAAGGTTTAGCATATTAAAATTAATTTACTGATCACACCGGTGTTATCAAATGCGTTAAAGGGTTAAAAGCATGTTAATTATTTTTACTTTAACTATTCATTGATTCCTCTGCATACCACCAGAAGGAAGCCAGCATACCACTAGCTGTACATGTACCACAGTTTGAGAACCACTGCCTTAGAGGAACTTCCTTCTTTTTAGAACAGAGTTAAAAATGGCCATCTAAAGCCCCTTTTTTTAGATTTAACAATAAAATGCAAATACAACCATCACTTTATTAGAAAGAATGTGTCAATAATCTATTTAATTTGTTTACCTGTAGCGACGCTTTCTTGACCTCGAGCGAGAGCGACTCCTCGAGTGAGATCGGGAGTAGGTCCTTGATCTGGTTCTAGACCTAGACCTGGACCGGGAGCGAGAAGCAGAATTTGGAGGCTTGGACATCTCTGCGTACCTAGAAAGAGAAAAGAGAAAAATCATACTTAAAACTCCTAAAACTAAGTGCATAACTAACCTTTAATTGATTTAAAAAAACTTAAAATCAAGATTAAAAAAACTAAGCATAGCCAAGTTGGTATAACATCTCTTGTTTGTCTAAAGCAAAATGAACTTGTAATTTTTTATTTATGCAGTGATGACAATCACTAAATGATAATTTCATGCCAACAATAAAATTACAACTTAATGTTACTTATGCCATTCCATTGGGACTAAAATCTATTTGAATTGATTAAAAAGACAAGCTAAGCAAAACTGTCAATATTTAATTATTTAAATCCAACAGGCCAAGCAAGTATTTTAATTTAAAAGGATTATAACTTTTTTTTCACAAAAAGGCAGCAAAGATATTAAATTAATCTATGGAATTTATTTAGCATTATTATTTCACCTGAGATCTAGATAATCTATTTAAATCTGTGTAATAGATATCATCTACATTTCTTCCAACACACTAACTACATGTAAGACTACCTAACAAAGACTAATGCTGTCTCTCCAGTGTAATACAGCAGTTTTAATCAAGGTCAGCTGAACAAAATCCAATTTACGGTAACTGATGCAATGACAAAACATTATTTGTCTTCAAACACTGCACTTTATTTCTAAACTGATAAACATTTATGGTCAAAGTGTGTTTTTGTTCTACCTTGATCCTTAGTGGATGAACTGTTTACACTATGTGGATCACATTAATCAAACATTAACAGAAAACCACCCGAAAAGTATGCAGCAAATTAGGACAAAGACCTGCCAATCTAACTTGATTCAATCTTTCAGATCCTTCAACATACAAAACACACTTCCTTTTTATTTTCATGCAACATTTGCAGAAGTAGTTTGCAATACAGAAGTGATCCATTCAGCTCTCTCTGCAAAAAACACAATAGACAGCAGTGCAGTTTCTGACAGGAATATACTGCAATTATTACTCTATGAAGGCTAGTTTCACATTCTGAATATAGTAATATGAGATACAGGAGTTAACTGAAATGATCATTCAGTGTGAGATGCATTTCTTCTAGCTTGAAAGCTGATATGCATTTAGTCAATGTTTTTGCACTGATCAACAAAGCAGGAAGAAAAACAACTGCACAGCAATTTTAACTAACCCTTTAGGGTAAAGACAGTCCAGTTTATCTTGTGCAGCTAGATTCCGATCTATTCCGGAAATTCATGGGCAACGTTTGCATTGACCAAGTCATCAGTACAGAGCACATTTGCATACCCACCCAAGGCTGCATGTAGACTACATAGGAACTCAAAGGGTAGTTTAATAAACATATAACTTAGTTTTATTAAATTATTTTGAAATACTCAAGATGGATATGCAGCAAACTAATAACGAGATGTTTAAAAACACACAAATGTGTGAATAAGCATGCAATTTACTAACGTTAGCTTCAGAAATGGGGAAAATAACCTTTATATTAGCAGTGGGTTAGATGGAAAATCCCAATGCAAAAGCAAGTGAACACAACAGCCATTTTATAGTCAAAACACTTTCGTTTTCGCTTCCATCATGATAAATGAAGAAATAAACACACGAGTTTAGCACAACGCAGCCACATGCTAAACATAATTTGATACATCTTGGAGTGGTGAACATTCAGGTTTGTTTTGTGGCTAAAATGAAGAACATTTAAACATTCGTCAACTTTAAAAAAATCATAATCGAACGTTACCTGAAACAAAATACGTTTTTTTACGAGCAAAGCAACCAAATCACACCTCAAGCCGCCAATTCATACCACCAAACTATCATTGCAAGGATGGTAAAGTCAAATAAAATAGCTAATGTTAGCCGCCATGCTAACACTAGCTTGATTAGCTTGTCGGAAACGCGTGCAAAAGCGAACGCAACAAGAACAAAATAACAAGAAGCAACATTTCAAGAAAAAAGTTCAACTAAGATATTAACAAAATGGCGTTAAATATATAAAACAGACTCACCTGGGGGGCTAGTTCGATATGATTAGCGCGAGCTCACAAGCTGAGGCGCTGCGAGCACGCGACGGAGGAATAACGCGTTTTAAACGCTTTATCCCGAGCAATAATCGTCTGCTTTTGCTTATAGTGTTCTATTTCGCCCTTCTAACCTATGTGAGATAAGTTTTGCAAGGTTTCTCAGTAATGAAGCGGAGAAGTGGCCATTTAGTCGCCTCACAAAACGCAAGAGGCTTCCGAAGCCGTTCAGATCTTCCTGATCAACATGCGCGCGCACACAAGACGGTTTTACACGCCCCTTTCTACCATTCTTCCCATTTTTAACATAAATAAACTCTCTTTCCTTTCTTGAAAATAAATTAATAAAATATTGATCTAGAAATTAAGCTTTGATATGTCTGGTGAGTGTGTATATGGCAAGAATGTTAACATTTAATCTATGAACCATACCAACTGTATTAGTATCTTTTCCATTAAGTAAGTTACACTAAAAGAAATAATCCAGAGCTGATTGATGGATTTACTCATTTTTTTTAAGTTAAGTAGTTGCAAACAATTTATTTGGGCTGAATTTAAACAAATAAATTAAGTTGAACATTTCTAAAATTAATTTATTTGTTTAAATTCAACACGTATAAATTGTTTGCAACAATATTCATTGTTCATTCACTTATTCATTAGCTACAACAGCTTATTCTTTAAGTACCAAAGAGCTAATTCTGTAGTTACAAGAGTATTTTGTAGAATAGTAGCCAACCTATTCATTAGATACGCACAAGTATTCATCATTCAAAACTGGGAGATTTTACCACTTTATTTAGTACTTAATTAATCATTCACTAAAAGCTTTTTATTGTTAGATTATTGTAATTGGTTTCCATAAAAATTTCTCACTGATTACATGTTGTTTTTTTTTTACTAGCATCCAATTACAGCTAGTACATCATTATTACTAGTAATTACTCATTAGCAAGCACTTTTTTAGACACTTTTACTTATCATTAGATATTAATCGAAATGGGAGGCTTTATTTATTTGTTTGTTAATTAACTTATTTTATTTGTTAATATTTATTCCATACTACAGCAGCTATTATTTATTGGATAGTACTCATCTCATTAATCTTAACTATTAAATATATACTAGGCCTTGTTTGTTACATACAAGTAGCTACTAACTATTCAAAATATATGAGTATTCAAAACTTATAAAAATTTTATTAGATTTTTTTTATTATTATGGACATTTTTAACTGAACTTTACTGCAGCATAAGAAAGCTGATCTGAATTGTAAGATAAAAACTGCTACTAGAAATAAACACAAGAGTCTAATAAGTGAATGACTATAATGACTATTACATGAAGTATTATCTAATAATGAATGCCTCTGATTATACAAGCGATGTTTAAAAACATACTAGTCACAAAAGGAATTCATATTAGACTCAAAAGTAAATGGCAAATTAAATTATTAAAATAAGCACTAGTATTTTAATGAATAAGTACATATTTTAACTAATAACTATTAAAATATGTAACGACTAAATGTTTATTTAATACCAGTATTTATTAAATGAGTACTATGTAAACACTAAAAACTAGCATGCAACGAATAAGCACTACAAATATTAGAATATGAAAATAATAGATAAAAAGTACCATTATCAGCAGCATGACAGTGCTATTAGTTTATTTTAAATGTTAAACCAACATATTATAAATTAAATTTGGCCCTTAAATTCATTAACACATCCACTCCTACCTTGTTATGTTCCGATTAAGACGTGTATGTTAAAAAGAGGAAACTGTACTTATAAATTACTCACAACTAGGATCTTCCAAACCTTTATGAGTTTCTATCTTCTGTCGAACAAAAAAGAAGATATTTCGAAGAATGTTGAAAACTTATAACCACTGTCATTCAGGAAAACAAATAATATGGAAGTCAATGGCTACCAGTTTCCAACATTTGTAAAAAAATAAATATTAATTTGTGTTCATTAGAAAAAAGAAACTTAATGTAGATGATAAGTAAAAGTTGAGTAAGTAATTCATTTATAGCTGTAAACTATAACTATAACTATAACTTTAATATATTATATGGCCATGTTTCCCTACTGCACGATCTACACATGGTAAAACAGACACAGCGCCTCCATTTCAAACCACCTGTCAGAAGCTTCTCAGAGTGACAGCTGTAATCACAGGCCAGTTCAGAGAAATCTGGCTAACACCAGTTAGTATTTCACACAACAGAGTGCCAGTGAGCCAGCATGAGCCGGCCTCTCTCAGACATGTCTGCAAAAATACTATTACAATTATTACAACGTTTCTGAAAGTCAGGACCTACAGCATTTTCTATGAGAGGTAATTTCCACAGTGAAAAAAAAGTATACTAGAGGTATAGATTTGATTAAAGATGACATATTATGGCAATTTTTCCAAGATGTAAAATAAGTCTCTGATGAGAGCGTGTATGTGAAGTTTCAGCTCAAAATACCACACAAATAATGTTTTACAACTTTTTGAAGCTGCTCCTTTTAGGCTGTGATCCTAATTGTGTGGTTTTGGTGACTGCCGCTTTAAATTCAAATGAGATTCTAATCTTTTCAAAAAAGGGCGGAGCTACATATGCCTGCGTGTCAGCATAGTGGCAGATTCAAAAACGAAACATTCTATGCTAATATTGGAGGGATTATCACTAGTGGGCGGGGCTTGTCTGATGACATGTACAAAGGGAGAATGTCAATCAAAGTGTTTCTGCAGACTGGTTTTATAAAGTGCGAGTATAAAAAAATTTAATTAATTTTTTTTCAATTAGAGGCTGGTTATATTCACACATTGTTTCCACACACTTGTGTTTCAAAGCCTTATAAAAGTAATTTTTGCATAAGTAATGGTATAGAGCAAAATAAAATCTGTGCCAAAATTTCACAAACAAATCCAGCATTTCGCAAACGAACACAATCTGCTTGGCAAAGAATCACTTGACTTGCAAAATAAACGGCAACCACTCTGCACAAAACAAATGTCAGTAGAAACCCAGTGGTTCTAACAAATAGATGTATTGAGATTTACAAATATGTTGGCGCCAATAGCCTAGTGGTTAGCGCGTCAACATATAGCACGCAGGCGATCGCGGTTACCAAGGTTCGGTTCCCGACTTGAGGTCCCTTGCTGATCCTTCCCCTCTCTCTGCTCCCCATACTTTCATGTCTGTAAATCTCCTGTCATTAAAGGTGAAAACCCATAAAAAATAATTATATATATATATAGACACAGTTGAAGTCAGAATTATTCGCCCCCCTGTTTATTTTTTTCCCCAATTTCTGTTTAACGGAGAGAAGAGTTTTTCAACACATTTCTAATCATAATAGTTTTAATAACTCATTTCTAATAACTAAATTATTTTATCTTTGCCATGATGAGAGTAAATAATATCTGACTAGATATTTTTCAAGATAAACTAGGAAGGTTAGGGTAATGATGCAAATTATTGTATATCGATGGTTTGTTCTGTAGACTATCGAAAAAAAATTAGCTTAAAGGGGCTAATAATTTTGTCCTTAAAATGGTGTTTAAAAAATTAAAAACTGCTTTTATTCTAGCCGAAATAAAACAAATAAGACTTTCTCCAGAAGAAAAAATATTATCAGACATACTGTGACAATGTCTTTGCTCTGTTAAACACCATTTGGGAAATATGTTTTTAAATATGTTTAAAATCAAAGGGGGGCTAATAATTCTGACTTCAACTGTGTGTGTGTGTGTATATATATATATATATATATATATATATATATATATATATATATATATATATATATATATATATATATATATATATATATATATAAAAGAGTATTACAAATACATATCAAATACAAATAAATATATAAATGGCAGATTACATTTGTGTTTGTAATAATAGAAAAAAATACTAGTGAAATAAGTACTAGTATTTAATGAATATAATTTATATCATATTTCATTCATAAATTCAGTGCATCTGGATATATGTATACTGCATGTAGCCCTTGAAAAAATACATCTAGTGCATACAGCTGCATAACTGTCAATTTTCTGACACTTGCACTCGGATTTTCTCACAAATGCAACCTGACAGGTTCCCTCACAAATGCATTCATTCAGATTTTCTCACAAATGCGCTCAGGCAGAATTTCTCACAAATACATTCAGGTAAATTCATTGGCTGCTAATATGATTTCCCTATTTAGAAAACTTGTATAATTATATTTAGAAGGTGAAAGTCTGAATGTGTGAATATAAAGCAATTTTACTAGAGTTTTGTTTTGTTGTACATGTCATTTGCCTGTGCACGAGTTCCAGGAAGTTGTAAACATTTGAACGGATGTATTGTGGTAATCTCACTTTCCTTTTATAGACTGTTCATGTGTCTACTTTTTTAGTTCTCACATTTGTTGCACTGCTAAATAGATAGAAGCCAGGTTATTCTTATTATAGTCTTATGATGCACATAACATTATGTTAATGTGACAGACAGTTCACCCAAAATTAAAAAATTTATTCACCCTAACCAAGTGGTTATAAATCTTTATGAGCTTCTGTTGAACACAAAGGATATCTTTTAAAGGATGTTAGAAACCTGTAGCCATTGACATCAATAAAACAAATACTATGGAAGTCAATAGTTACCGGTTTTCAACATATTTCAAATGATCTTCTTTTGCGTTCCAGCAGAAGAAAGTGAAGTCTGAGTAAAGGTTGACAGAACTTAGTTTTGGGTGGACTATCTCTTGACAATGGCTTCCAATATGATCATCATAGTAAAAGCTTAGAGATTATAGACACACATTCTTCTCCGGCTGTTATTAAGACTGCTGGCAGCTGCTAACACAAAAATAGTCATCTACTATAGGGCCCATGGAAAGTTTCTGGTGCAATGAGTGTCGCAGAGAAAACTAGTAAAGTCAAGACATACCCTCACTGGCCACTTTATTAGGTACACCTGTTCAACTGCTCGTTAACGAAGTGAACGTTAAGAAGATTGGAAAAACGTTTTGATTTCTGCTGCGACATTCGGATGGTAGGATCAGAATTTGGCGACAACAACAAGAAAGCAAGGGATCTATCCTGCCTTGTATCAACGGTTCAGGCTGGTTGTGGTGGTCCATTCCTTAATAACAACAGTGTTAACAACAGCGATAACACACCATGTCATAAAGCGTGAATCATCTCAGACTGGTTTCTTGAACATGACAATGAGTTCACTGTACTCAAAATGGCCTTCACAGTCATCAGATCTCAAAACAATAGAGCACCTTTGGGATGTGGTGAACCGGGAGATTCACATCATGGATGTGCAGCCGACAAATCTGCAGCAGCTGTGTGATGTTATCATGTCAATATGGCGCAAAATCTCTGAGGAATATTTCCAGTACCTTGTTGAATCTATGCCATGAAGGGTTAAGGCAGTTCTGAAGGCAATTAAATAAGGTGTACCTAATAAAGTGGCCGGTGAGTGTAAACAAGACGAAAACATATTCTTAATTTTTTTTCCGGCTGTTAAAAAAAAAAAAAAACACCAAAGTGACCCGAAAGCCAACATGGGAGAGTTAAATGAACGAGAAAATTTGGCCAATTGAAACTCGATTCTGTCCTTCAATTGGCTTGAACTCTGGATCGCTGTAATGTAATCAGTGTGTCAATGAGACCGTCCGGAGTGAATGAAGGATCGCCACACAGCACGACTCTGCAATCCTGCCTGTCACACCAGCAAACTGTTTACATTCCCGAACTGATCTAGAGGGTAACTACATCAAGACATTCAATTCACATTCAGCAAATATTCGTTTTGATGTACAGTTGAAGTCTGAATTATTCACTCCTGACTTATTAGCCCCACTGTATGCTTTTCCCCAATTTCTGTTTAACGGAGAGCAGATTTATTCAACACATTTCTGAACATAATAGTTTTAATAACTCATCTCTAATAATGACACGCCATGAAGATAGTCCATAATATTTGACTAGACATTTCTCAATATTCAGCTTAAAGTGACATTTAAAGGGTTAACTAGGTTATTCAGGCAAGTTAGGGTAATTAGGCAAGTCATTGTATAACAGTGGTCTGTTCTGTAGACTATACAAAAAATATTGCTAATATTGATGGCTAATAACATTGACCTTAAAATGTTTTGAAAAAAATTAAAAACTGTTTTTCTTCTAGCCAAATATATATATATATATATATATATATATATATATATATATATATATATATATATATATATATATATATATATATATATGTATATGTGTATATATATATATGTGTGTGTGTGTGTGTGAAACCATTAAACAAAGCAACTCGTATTCAAGCGAAACGGCTGATGGAAACATGCTGTGAGAGAGACTTTTACAGTCTATGGAGAGAGAGCACATTTAAATACAGAGGTCCAAAATACAACACATACAGAGAGTTTAGATGCAAATAAATGCACCACACACACACACACACACATATTAGCTTATCAACAGCAACCGAAACACCTCCACAACAAACACAGTCAATTCTCAGTTGTCTTTACACCTTGCACTGGCTTTTGGGAAATTGTTCAATGAGGCTTTATAAAAGCCAGATTTATACTGACACAACATACTGTACTGCTGGATGGGAATTAAAAGGTCAAAGATTAAAGGCAAACATGAACTTTGCATCCAGAGCCTCATCAGCCAGTTCAGTTCAGACTTTGGGATCAAATAAAATAAAAATCAGCATTATTTATGGGCTTTTAATATTCTTGTAATATTTATTAAATGCAACACAGCAATATTTCTATGGCGATCTTTATCATTTTAAAACTGATTGCTTCTTCAAGTTAAGCTTTTCATCTAATATTCAATGTTCACTTTTTATTTTAATTGTAGTTTACTGCAGGTATTGGTAATCTTGTTAGGTTTTCTTGCAAGTTATGTTTAATATTGAATTATGTTTATTTATTATATATTTAAATATGATCAGTTTAAAAATAAGATAGGATTTAAATTATTTTATAATAAGATTATAAACAAGTTTGAATCAGATAAAAATAAGTTTTAATCTAATAATCAAATGTGATGTTATTTAGTTTTTATATATATAAATAAATGTATCCATTTCTTAGGGAATATAGGCAATGTGTTTTGATGCATTTAAACAAAACAGATTTACTAAACAGATATATTTATTATGTAAATTTTTATTATATAAATAAACTAATATTTTAGTCCCCAAACATATTTAAGAAATTAAAAGCTAATACAAATATATTCAAGCTAAATATTGCAAAGAATATATTTAAAAAATTCCAACCTACAAAATTTCAACTAAATCTTTCACATTTCTTGCTTCTCTTGATTTTTCCTCATTTTAAAAATCTGTATTTATCACTCTTGTATGACAAAGATCCGGCTTTAGTAGTGAGTAATCTAATGTATATGGACAAATATAATATTGTATATTTTTCTATTAAAAGTATGAATTTAAAAGAAAGATGTGTGAGGTGTGTACTCATATATATATATATATATATATATATATATATATATATATATATATATATATATATATATATATATATATATATAGTTGGATTATTTTTAGCTAATAATATCTAATAATAATATTAATATATAATTATCTAACAATAATTAAAATGTGAAAAGACAATTGTACTTGAAACTGCACACATAAAACAACAACAACAGTAATTTATAGTAAACACAAGTATTTTTAGTGCCATACTATAGTAAAGTGTATTTTACTGTATTACTGTGTTACTCACAACTCTGTTAATCAATGAACTGATAAATTAGTGAACTGATGAACTGTAATAGATACGGTATTCTTTAGTTTTTACTACAGTAAACTGGTTTACTGTAATAGAATTGAACATGTTGTTGAAAACGTATTATTTTTTACTCGCTGCATTTTAAAACATGTATTCACTCATAATTCACTCAAACCTAAACTAAAAATCACAAGCAAATGAAGGGATCATTATAAAAATATTTGATATTTTATGAGTAATTTGCAAACAGTTGTTCTATTACCATAGTATATTACCACAACCGATCAGCTAATGTACTTTACAACTGTATAGTTCAAAAACTCTATAGTATTAACAATGAATTGGTATATTATTTTTTCAAACAAGTAGTATGAATGAATAAATCAATAAGTCGATCATGATTTCATAATATTGGCTTATGATCTACCTGAAATCTTATACAAAGGTCAAATACTATTGGATTTTTCAGTACTTATCTATTAATTTAAGTATATGTCTTAAACTCAGACATTTCTCACCTTGAGAAACACCTGAGGGGAAAACCTAAGGCAAGACTTGAAGCTCTAAAAGATAATATTCATCACATGAAATGCAACCGGAGAGCAGTTTTTGTGGACTCTCTCTGTCACTCATTAGTATCCTGTTCGCTCCTGTCATGCCAAAATTAATATAAGCCCGTCTGGCAGCGTCCACTCCAGCCATAACTCACCTTATATCTGTTATCAAGCATCTAAAAATACAGCTCCTGAGATGAAGAGCATCTGACAGTCAGGGCTAATGATGAAACTTCTGCTCAGACAATGATCTGAGGACAGCAGCGATGTTTACGAGCGAGCTAAATGCTGCATTGTGTAGCTATAGTACACAGACGGCATTGTTACTTCATATGTGCTTAAATATCTCTCTGAAATAACGCAAACACTCTCAAAGTGCGTAAAAGAGTATTAAGAGTTGAGCATGATACGATGTGAATACTAGTTAGCGTCCATAGATATATACGTTAAATGTCGCCTACCCTAATGTTGTCTTTTGGACGGAATGCGTCAACAGATCCGCCATTTTAGTACAGGGTAACGCTCCTTTTAAACGAACTCTCCTTTTAAATGAGCGCCATCTAGCGGTCACATAATCTAATGACCAAATATTATGACAACTTATTCACTTCTTTTATAAATATATATATATATAATTTGACATTAATTTTTTTTTTCTCAACACCACATTGGTCATTTTCACAAGACAAATTTGTGTTGTTGGAAACTGTATTTTATATACTTAAATTTGACTTTTGCATGCTAAAAGTACTTGAGGAAGAGACGTTTTACTTGATTTGAGTCATTAAAAACTCCGACTATATTATGAAAGAGGTAGCCTATATCTGTTGTATTCACCCTAAAACCTACAGTAGGTTGATATAAAACCAAAACAACACCCATTCTTGTCTTAGGACTTTTTATTAAGCAATTTTTATAATAACAGCAAGTTCATGACATGTTATATATATATATATATATATATATATATATATATATATATATATATATATATATATATATATATATTTAAATAATTTAAAAAAATAATAATAAATATAGTTATGTAACAACTATAACATTACTCTTATGTCTTAGGACAACTTTGATTAACTTTTGATTACCTACACTAAACGTTGATTATTGAAGGTACATTTATAACTATTTATTTGTAGACTACTGTATTATCAAACCATGTTGCATACAAATGCATTCAACAGACTTGTATGACAGTGTATTGCTGTAGAGGACAAATAAAACACGAGACAGGTGTTTAGGAAGAGTTTAGTTTATTTTGTTTGACCTGCAAACTTTTCTAAACAAGACAAACTCTCAGAAAACAGACCGGAATCATTATGATGCGCGCGCTCGTGGAGATACCCCGCGGTCGTCTTCAACTGTCGTCTTCAATAGTCCTTCTTTGCTCAACAACTCATCTGAAAAACAAAGCAAAACATTACAACATTCAGACAAAGAGCAGAGAGCATAGAATCACCAAGAGGCGATACTCTAGTGCAATTTGGGAAACAACGCGCTTTTTGAATAAATTAAATAAAAACAAAGCCGCTGTTTGCCATTGCGTCAGCAATGATATCCAATGCACGAGCGACCGCTTTCACTTCAAAATGGCCGAATCTGTTGCTCTTGGTCATCCTAGGCTCTATGCATAAAGTTAAATCATAACAGTTATCATGGTTTCTATTTCAAACTATAGTAAACTAAAGTTTGAAACTATAGTTTAAAATAGAAGATGAGTGGGCCTCGCTACTCCCACCCACCATAACCCTCGCAGCGAGGTCCCACTACCGGCCCCCCGTGTTTCCCTGAGGGTCCTCGGGGGTTGTTTGTTCCCTGCCTAGGGCTCAAAGGCCGCCTCGCCTCAGGGAGTGCACGGAAAGACCGGGCGCCAGGCCGTGCCAGTATTCACTGGATGTTGCTCGGCGGCACATTTCGAGCAACAAACACGTAATATTCTTCGCGATATTGCGTTTATGTACGCAAACCGCAAGGAACTACAGCACAGACGGGCCCGGGTGAAGCATCACGAAGCGGACTTCGTGAGTTTGGCGTAGCTCCACTCGTACCGTCGGTATTGAACTCACCTTGGTCAAGTACAAACAGCTACACCGGGCGAACTGACAACGCTGTTAGAGAGCACACGAGCTTTATAGGAATGCATATGCAAATTTTTACAAGGCACACTGTTGTCAGGTCGTCATGGCGAGCGCTGAGGAGGGCTAAGCTGATTGGAGCACAGATTCTCGGGAATCTGCGTCACGGCTAGTTGCCGTCTGCTGTTGACAAAAATATCTTAAATATAATAAATATTTATTTTATGTAATTTAATGCAGTGCTTCTTGTACAATCTGAGACCCACTTTATATCGGATATCACTCAGCCAGTGGAGATCGCTGATTTTTAAAGAAAACAGACCTCAAACATGCTGATTTTTCCTTTGGCAGTTTGCTGGAAGCGCTTAACCCAGGTTACTGACAAATTAAAAGTCCTATTAGCATGCTTCAGCATATACCCTAAAATCCCAGAATGTCTTTCGAAAAAGAGTACGGGTTTAACACCGCCATCCTGGCCAAATCTACCCACTTGCCTCTGTCCATCATGGCTTCATTACTCTGTCTTCTCTCTCTGTGATGTGCGGTCTGGTGGAAAACGGCTGCTGTCGCTTCATCCAGGTGGATGCTACACTGGTGGTAGATGAGGAGATTGCTACCCCATAAATACCAAACTAGCTAAATTTAATAACAGTATTTCCCCTAAATGCTCATTTTGTACTCAATATGATGAAACACTAAAGCATTTATTTTGGGACTGTACTTACTGTAAAGTGTTTTGGGTTGACTTTTCCAATTTCATTAAAAAATTCTTATTTCCAAACTTCTGTATTTCCCCAAAAAATTGTGTTCTTTGGTTACTCTCTGAGTGTAGATCCTTCTCATTGTAAATTTATTATTGATTTATTGTTTTTTTATAGCAACATTTTACTTCCATAAATGTTAATTTTCAAAGAAACACCCTTACTTTTTATTTTCAGAAAGGACTTTGAAATTTATGTGAACTCTTTAAAAGACTCTTAACAATTACACTGCATGTAAAACACTTTCTTGGTGTAAATCATTTAAACTTGTTTAATTTGCTGGAATTCTATTTATGTAACCCTCTTTGTCTCGTTGTTCTTATTATATCTTTGTAATGTTCTTTCTTGCATTAAAAAAAGTAGATGAGGAGATTCCCCCTATGTGTAAAGCGCTTTAAGTGCCAAGAAAAGTGCTATATAAATGTAAGGAATTATTATTATTATTATAAAGCACTGTTCTACCATCATGATATAGCCAGACTAAAATGAAGATCACATTATTACGATTAGCTTAAACTACAGCGAACACTCCACTCACTGACAAACAGCCCCTTTCATAAAGATTTATTCCACAGGTCTGTCATAATCAGGCAAATATACATTAACATACAGAATATCGGCTTCTTGTGATGCGCCACACGTTAAATAACGCAATAGTTCAAGACACACGTTTGCTTTTTTTCTCTACTTAAAAGAACGATAACAATACATCATAACAAGAGCAACAACAACAACAACAATAATTCATATCATAAAGATAAGCCAAGTTGTCTTTTCTAAAATTCAATATATAGCGACTCTTTTAAGGTGCACCACATGATCGGCAGGTGACTTGTTAAAGAAACTCAACAAATGTTGCACCATGACACACACAGTGAAATAGACAGAGACTTTTTGCAAACGTTGTATATGTATATAAGTGTCTCTTTAAGGTCGTCTTCTGGCACTTACTCCAGAGCGCGTCCGGCTCGGCTGTGTTTCTAAAGTTAAAGCAGTCTGTTCTTGTTGGTTTGGCACACGTCAGGGTGGAAGCGGTGGTAGAGTAAGGCTTCTCTTCTTCTCTTTATATCCAGAAGACTCTGATATCTCATCTCACAGCACCTCTGCAGGAAAACAGCAGAAACACATGTGAGAAGATGATTTATTGAACTGTTAAAAGCTTGCCAACAACATCTATGACTGGTATTATGAAGCTGAAAATAGAGACGCTTTGCAGAATGCCAAGGCTGCTTTTTTCAGTCATTCACACTGTCCTAAAGTCAACAAACTGCAGAAATAATCAGTTTCATGCATGGAAAATAGCTTGAAGACTCTCTTAATCATCCTTTATACATTATTTTCAAGATTTTATTTTAGGTTCAGTTTAGTTCAGTTCAGTATAATGTAAATGTCACTGCTGAAAGACGAAACACTGGAAAGCAACTCCACTGGTGACCAGATTTAATCCATATATGATCTAACATACAGCTGAAACCAGAAGTTTACATACACTCTAAAAAAAGAAACACAATCATTTAAATAACGTCTGATGTTAAATGATACTAAACGTTTACTATTTTAAGTCTGTTAGGATAACCTAAATGATTTACATTTGCTAAATGCCAGAATAAAGAGAGAATTTTTTATTGAGAATTTTTATTAATTTCTAGACAGTCAAAAGTTTACACACATTTCCTTGGTGATTGTTTAGCTTTGCTTTTAAACTGTTTAACTTTGGTCAAATGTTTTGGGTATCCTTCCACAAGCTTCTCACAATAGTTTGCTGGAATTTTGGCCCATTCCTCCTGACAGAATTGGTGTAACTGAGTCAGATTTGTTGGTTGTCTTGCTCGCACAAGCTTTTTCAACTCTGCCCTCAAATTTTCTACAGGATTGAGATCAGGGCTTTGTGATGGCCACTCCAAAACATTCACTCTGTTGTCCTTAAAGCACATTTGAACTAATTTGTCAGTATGCTTAGGGTCATGGTCTGTTTGGAAGAGCCATTTGTGGCCAAGTTTTAATTTCCTGGCTGATGTCTTGAGATGTTGCTTCAGTATTTCTACATAATGTTTTTTCTTCATGATGCCATCTATGCTGTGAAGTGGACCAGTCCCTCCTGCAGCCAAACAGTCCCACAACATGATGCTGCCGCCCCCATACTTCACAGTTAGGATGGTGTTCATAAGTGTGTAAGCTTTCCCCTTCGTCCTCCAAATGTAACACTGCTCATTATAGCCAAACAGTTCAATCTTAGCTTCATCAGAGCACAGGACATGTCTCCAGAAATTAGTCTTTTTCCCAGTGTAATTCAGCAAATTGTAACCTGGCTTTTGTGTTGATTCTGGCTTGTTGATTTTTTCATGTTGTCACACAAGGAAGCAGTGTGTGTTTGAGGTTTTCCTTCAATACTATTCTACAGTTGTGCCTCCAATTAACTCAAATGTTGTCAATTAGCCAATCAGAAACTTCTAAAAGCTTGACATCATCATCTGAGCTTTTTCAGAGGCAGAATAATCTTACTGTATGTAAACTTGACTTTTAAGAAAGGTTATAACAATTTATCAAAAATATTTCTCTCATTATTTTGCTATTAAGCAGAACAGAAACAAATTTGATCATCCTAACTTACCTAAAAAATAAGTTTAGTCTCATTAAAAAAAAAATAATAATTATGTGCCTCTTTATAAAGTGTATGTAAACGTCTGGTTTCAACTGTACGTAATCGAACAAAATCTGATTCTACCTGCCACATGTTGAGGTTTCATAGGCCCCGCCTTCATCATGAACGGTTCTCCTCCCTCGAAGGCCATGATTGGGTCAGCCGGTTGACTCTGCCCACTGTTCCCACTGTGATTGGACAGCTTGATTATCTCCTCAAAGTCTGCTGCGTCTCCATTGGAGGACAGTCCATTCTGATGCTTAGTGGGCGGAGCTCCGTTAATGACCGGTGCTGCGTCCCAGGACAGAGAGCTGAAGAAGACACACAAGCGGGAAAATAAGCAAAACATAATTCATGCAGCTTCATTTCACTTTCAATTCATGCAGCGTCTCGATTACTTCATTGGTGATTGGTTTGTCGCACCAGTTTGAAGAGCTTCTGACGGATTTTTCTGTATTACTGCAAGACGAGAGGAAAACAACATTGTATTTTTTATTTTAACCCTACTTACATGATATTAATGAAAGAGTGATTTTTATATATTCACAGTCCTATAAATAGATTTTTACCGCTGTCAGTGACTCTGCCATTCACTTGAGTTGAAGTTTTAACATCTTTCTGCAAAGAAATGAATAAACCAGGTTAATTTTCTTTTATTGAGTGTGTTTAAGATGAATTTATGAAACACACACACATCTCACCTGTGCTCCTGCGTCACTCTTACGAGTCCTCTTCATGATTTCTTCCAGACGCTAAAAATGTAAACACAAACGTTAAACCAACAGTACTGAACTAAAATCTCAAATACAATTGAAGACAAAATTTTAAGCCCTCCTGTGAAATTTAAATCGTTTAAACATATTTCCCAAGTGCTATATTTAACAATTTTTAAAAATTCATTCATTCATTTTCTTTCAGTTTAGTCCCTTTATTTATCATGGGCCACCACAACAGTATGAACCGCCAACTTATCCAGCATATGTTTTACACAGCGGAAGCCCTTCCAGCTGCAAAGCAGTACTGGGAAACATCCATAGACACTCATTCACACACACTAAGAACATGCAAACTCCACACAGAAATGCCAAATGACCCAGACAGGACTCGAACCAGCGACCTTCTTTCTTTGAGGCGACAGCGTGGGATTAATTTCCGGATAAAGCATGGGAGCGGTCGGTAACTGGTGTAATTTGAATGGGAGCGGGCGGTCTAACAATATCACTCCCGAGCGAGCGAGCACGCCTATGTGTGTGTGTGAATGAGAGAGCGTGATGCTGTGTTTAGCTTGATTGGTGGACTTTTATTTTACCTTCTTTCTTTCCAAGCATTCCAGCTCCTCCTTCTGGAAGTGTTTCTCTCGTTCGATCCTCTGTTTCTCTGCTTTCTCTCGGGCTTTGGATTCAGCCTCTTCTCGCTGCCAAAGACACATAAAACCACATCATACATTAATTTATTACACATCTCTAAAATACCTAAAAGTCTAGTGCCATGTCACATATGGGACCCCACGTTTGGCTGGTTAGTGTGGTCCAATAATGTCCTTTCACCATGTCCAGTCAGCTGCTTTAATCAGCTTTATCAGTGGTTATCAGCTGATAGATATGGGCCAGTAGGGGCCTTCCGTTCAGTAAATGTCACTCAGAAGGCTGTTATCGCCCATTCACATTGTTAATCAGCTATACTAATAGAGAAGAGTCCAGATCTGTTTTACATTACTGTGACGGTTAAGGTAGGGGTAGGCATTAATGAGTTATAATTAATGTGAAATTTAATAAATAATATTAATAATTCTAGTTAACTTCCGGCTGCAGCCGTATGCGATCTATAGCTGATTAACCATGTGGATGGATGATAACAGCCTTCAAATGATCTTCTTTTGCGTTCCAGCAGAAGAAAGTGAAGTCTGAGTAAAGGTTGACAGAACTTAGTTTTGGGTGGACTATCTCTTGACAATGGCTTCCAATATGATCATCATAGTAAAAGCTTAGAGATTATAGACACACATTCTTCTCCGGCTGTTATTAAGACTGCTGGCAGCTGCTAACACAAAAATAGTCATCTACTATAGGGCCCATGGAAAGTTTCTGGAGCAATGAGTGTCTCAGAGAAAACTAGTAAAGTCAATACACACACACACATACCCTCACTGGCCACTTTATTAGGTACACCTGTTCAACTGCTCGTTAACAAAGTGAACGCTATGAAGATTGGAAAAACGTTCCCTGGTCTAATAAGTCTTTATTTCTGCTGCGACATTCAGATGGCCGGGTCAGAATTTGGCGACAACAACACAAAGCAGGGATCCATCCTGCCTTGTATCAACGGTTCAGGCTGGTTGTGGTGGTCCATTCCTTAATAACAACAGTGTTAGCAACAGCGATAACACACCATGTCGTAAAGCGTGAATCATCTTAGACTGGTTTCTTGAACATGACAATGAGTTCACTGTACTCAAAATGGCCTTCACAGTCACCAGATCTCAATCCAATAGAGCACCTTTGGGATGTGGTGAACCGGGAGATTCACATCATGGATGTGCAGCCGACAAATCTGCAGCAGCTGTGTGACGCTATCATGTCAATATGGCGCAAAATCTCTGAGGAATATTTCCAGTACCTTGTTGAATCTATGCCATGAAGGATTAAGGCAGTTCTGAAAGCAAATAAATAAGGTGTACCTAATAAAGTGGCCGGTGAGTGTAAACAAGACGAAAACATATTATTTGGTTTTTTTCCTGCTGTTAAAAAAAAAAAAAAAAAACACCAAAGTGACCCGAACTCCAACATGGGAGAGTTAAATGAACGAGAAAATTTGGCCAATTGAAACTCGATTCTGTCCTTCAATTGGCTTGAACTCTGGATCGCTGTAATGTAATCAGTGTGTCAATGAGACCGTCCGGAGTGAATGAAGGATCGCCACACAGCACGACTCTGCAATCCTGCCTGTCACACCAGCAAACTGTTTACATTCCCAAACTGATCTAGAGGGTAACTACATCAAGACATTCAATTCACATTCAGCAAATATTCGTTTTGATGTCAGACAGTCCATATTATTTGACTAGACATTTCTCAATATTCAGCTTAAAGTGACATTTAAAGGGTTAACTAGGTTATTCAGGCAAGTTAGGGTAAATAGGCAAGTCATTGTATAACAGTGGTCTGTTCTGTAGACTATACAAAAAATATTGCTTAAGAGGGCTAATAACATTGACCTTAAAATGGTTTGAAAAAAATTAAAAACTGTTTTTCTTCTCGCTATATATATATATATATATATATATAAACAGTCATTTCTCAGTTGTCTTTACACCTTGCACTGGCTTTTGGGAAATTGTTCAATGAGGCTTTATAGCCAGATTTATACTGACACAACATACTGTACTGCTGGATGGGAATTTAAAGGTCAAAGATTAAAGGCAAACATGAACTTTGCATCCAGAGCCTCATCAGCCAGTTCAGTTCAGACTTTGGGATCAAATAAAAATAAAAATCAGCATTATTTATGGGCTTTTAATATTCTTCATTTTAAAACTGATTGCTTATTCAAGTTAAGCCTTTCATCTAATATTTAATGTTCACTTTTTATTTTAATTGTAGTTTACTGCAGGTATTAGTAATCTTGCTAGGTTTTCTTACAATTTATGTTTAATATTGAATTATGTTTTTTTATTATATATTTAAATAAGTCAATCAATAAGTCGATCATGATTTCATAATATGGGTTTACGATCTACCTAAAATCTTATACAAATGCACTATTGGCTATTTCAGTACTTATATATTAATTTAAGTATATGTCTTAAACTCAAACATTTCTCACCTTTCTAAGACAAATCTGACGAGAAACACCTGAGGGAAAAACCTGAGGCAAGACTTGAAGCTCTAAAAGATAATATTCATCAAATGAAATGCAAGCGGAGAGCAGTTTTTGTGGACTCTCTCTGTCACTCATTAGTATCCTGTTCTCTCCTGTCATGCCAAAATTAATATAAGCTCATCTGGCAGCGTCCACTCCAGCCATAACTCACCTTATATCTGTTATCAAGCATCTAAAAATACAGCTCCTGAGATGAAGAGCATCTGACAGTCAGGGCTAATGATGAAACTTCTGCTCAGACAATGATCTGAGGACAGCAGCGATGTTTACGAGCGAGCTAAATGCTGCATTGTGTAACTATAGTACACAGACGGCACTGTTACTTCATATGTGCTTAAATATCTCTCTGAAATAACGCAAACACTCTCAAAGTGCGTAAAAGAGTTTCAAGAGTTGAGCATGATACGACGTGAATACTAGTTAGCGTCCATAGATATATACGTTAAATGTCGCCTACCCTAATGTTGTCTTATGGACGGAATGCGTCAACAGATCCGCCATTTTAGTACAGGGTAACGCTCCTTTGAAATGAACGCTCCTTTTAAACGAGCGCCATCTAGCGGTCACATAATCTAATGACTAAATATTATGACAACTTATTCAACTTCTTTTATATATATATATATATATATATATATATATATATATATATATATATATATATATATATATATATATATATATATATATATATATAAATATATATATATATATAATTTGACATAATTTTTTTTTTTCTCAACACCACATTGGTCATTTTCACAAGACAAATTTGTGTTGTTGGAAACTGTATTTTATATACTTAAATTTGACTTTTGCATGCTAAAAGTACTTGAGGAAGAGACGTTTTACTTGATTTGAGTCATTAAAAACTCCGACTATATTATGAAAGAGGTAGCCTATATCTGCTGTATTCACCCTAAAACCTACAGTAGGTTGATATAAAACCAAAACAACACCCACTCTTGTCTTAGGACTTTTTATTAAGCAATTTTTATAATAACAGCAAGTTCATGACATGTTATATATATATATATATATATATATATATATATATATATATATATATATATAATCTGCTGGTTTTAAACAAACAAAATAATAATAAATATAGTTATGTAACAACTATAACATTACTCTTATGTCTTAGGACAACTTTGATTAACTTTTGATTACCTACACTAAACGTTGATTATTGAAGGTACATTTATAATTATTTATTTGTAGACTACTGTATTATCAAACCATGTTGCATACAAATGCATTCAACAGACTTGTATGACAGTGTATTGCTGTAGATGACAAATAAAACACGAGACAGATGTTTAGGAAGAGTATAGTTTATTTTGTTTGACCTGCAAACTTTTCTAAACAAGACAAACTCTCAGAAAACACACCGGAATCATTATGATGCGCGCGCTCGTGGAGATACCCCGCGGTCGTCTTCAACTGTTGTCTTCAATAGTCCATCTTTGCTCAAAAACTCATCTGAAAAACAAAGCAAAACATTACAACATTCAGACAAAGAGCAGAGAGCATAGAATCACCAAGAGGCGATACTCTAGTGCAATTTGGGAAACAACGCGCTTTTTAAATAAATTAAATAAAAACAAAGCCGCTGTTTGCCATTGCGTCAGCAATGATATCCAATGCACGAGCGATCGCTTTCACTTTAAAATGGCCGAATCTGTTGCTCTTGGTCATCCTAGGCTCTTTGCATAAAGTTAAATCATAACAGTTATCATGGTTTCTATTTCAAACTATAGTAAACTAAAGTTTGAAACTATAGTTTAAAATAGAAGATGAGTGGGCCTCGCTACTCCCACCCACCATAACCCTCGCAGCGAGGTCCCACTACCGGCCCCCCGTGTTTCCCTGAGGGTCCTCGGGGGTTGTTTGTTCCCTGCCTAGGGCTCAAAGGCCGCCTCGCCCCAGGGAGTGCACGGAAAGACCGGGCGCCAGGCCGTGCCAGTATTCACTGGATGTTGCTCGGCGGCACATTTCGAGCAACAAACACGTAATATTCTTCGCGATATTGCGTTTATGTACGCAAACCGCAAGGAACTACAGCACAGACGGGCCCGGGTGAAGCATCACGAAGCGGACTTCGTGAGTTTGGCTTAGCTCCACTCGTACCGTCGGTATTGAACTCACCTTGGTCAAGTACAAACAGCTACACCGGGCGAACTGACAACGCTGAGTGAGAGCACACGAGCTTTATAGGAATGCATATGCAAATTTTTACAAGGCACACTGTTGTCTCGTCGTCATGGCGAGCGCTGAGGAGGGCTCATCTGATTGGAGCACAGATTCTCGGGAATTTGCGTCACGGCTAGTTGCCGTCTGCTGTTGACAAAAATATCTTAAATATAATAAATATATATTTTTACATTTTTGGTGCTCTGTAATATTCTAGGATGCAGTAGAATATGGAGACAGATGAATATAATTGGATATATGCCGAGCTAGTGTTGTTCCCATACTTATAAACTTCCGGTGACCGGTTGTTGTGAGTTTTTTCCATTTTATACGGTTCCTTATACAGCATTTATGTTGTGATGCAATTAAAATACATTCAGTTAAATAAACTTTGGCATTCATTCAATTGTTCAAGCGTAAAACGAGACAAAAGACCATTTACTCGCACTCGCCCGTCAGAATCGGCAGACTAGCGCAGACGCTCTATTGAATACAATGAGGTAAAATAAATGCTCATATTATAAAGACATGGCGGGGGAAATGTAATGTAATGCAGTGCTTCTTGTACAATCTGAGACCCACTTTATATCGGATATCACTCAGCCAGTGGAGATCGCTGATTTTTAAAGAAAACAGACCTCAAACATGCTGATTTTTCCTTTGGCAGTTAGCTGGAAGCGCTTAACCCAGGTTACTGACAAATTAAAAGTCCTATTAGCATGCTTCAGCATATACCCTAAAATCCCAGAATATCTTTCGAAAAAGAGTACGGGTTTAACCCCGGCACCCTGGCCAAATCTACCCACTGGCCTCTGTCCATCATGGCTTTAATACTCTGTCTCCTCTCTCTGTGATGTGCGGTCTGGTAGAAAACGGCTGCTGTCGCTTCATCCAGGTGGATGCTACACTGATGGTAGATGAGGAGATTGCTACCCAATAAATACCAAACTAGCTAAATTTAATAACATTATTTCCCCTAAATGCTAATTTTGTACTCAATATGATGAAACACTAAAGCATTTATTTTGGGAGTGTACTTACTGTAAAGTGTTTTGGGTTGACTTTTCCAGTTTCATTAAAAAATTCTTATTTCCAAACTTCTGTATTTCCCCAAAAAATTGTGTTCTTTGGTTACCCTCTGAGTGTAGATCCTTCTCATTGTAAATTTATTATTGATTTATAGCAAAGTTTTACTTCCATAAATGTTAATTTTCAAAGAAACACCCTTACTTTTTATTTCAGAAAGGACTTTGAAATTTACGTGAACTCTTTAAAAGACTCTAACAATTACACTGCATGTAAAACGATTTCTTGGTGTAAATCATTTAATCTTGTTTAATTTGCTGGAATTCTATTTATGTAACCCTCTTTGTCTCGTTGTTCTTATTATATCTTTGTAATGTTATTTCTTGCATTAAAAAAAAGTAGATGAGGAGATTCCCCCTATGTGTAAAGCGCTTTAAGTGCCAAGAAAAGCGCTATATAAATGTAAGGAATTATTATTATTATTATAAAGCACTGTTCTACCATCATGATATAGCCAGACTAAAATGAAGATCACATTATTATGATTAGCTTAAACTACAGCGAACACTCCACTCACTGACAAACAGCCCCTTTCATAAAGATTTATTCCACAGGTCTGTCATAATCAGGCAAATATACATTAACATACAGAATATCGGCCTCTTGTGATGCGCCACACGTTAAATAACGCAATAGTTCAAGACACACGTTTGCTTTTTTTCTCTACTTAAAAGAACGATAACAATACATCATAACAAGAGCAACAACAACAACAACAACAATAATTCATATCATAAAGATAAGCCAAGTTGTCTTTTCTAAAATTCAATATATAGCGACTCTTTTAAGGTGCACCACATGATCGGCAGGTGACTTGTTAAAGAAACTCAACAAATGTTGCACCATGACACACACAGTGAAATAGACAGAGACTTTTTGCAAACGTTGTATATGTATATAAGTGTCTCTTTAAGGTCGTCTTCTGGCACTTTCTCCAGAGCGCGTCCGGCTCGGCTGTGTTTCTAAAGTTAAAGCAGTCTGTTTTTGTTGGTTTGGCACACGTCAGGGTGGAAGCGGTGGTAGAGTAAGGCTTCTCTTCTTCTCTTTATATCCAGAAGACTCTGATATCTCATCTCACAGCACCTCTGCAGGAAAACAGCAGAAACACATGTGAGAAGATGATTTATTGAACTATTAAAAGCTTGCCAACAACATCTATGACTGGTATTATGAAGCTGAAAATAGAGACGCTTTGCAGAATGCCAAGGCTGCTTTTTTCAGTCATTCACACTGTCCTAAAGTCAACAAACAGCAGAAATCATCAGTTTCATGCATGGAAAACAGCTTGGAGACTCTCTTAATCATCCTTTATACATTATTTTCAAGATTTTATTTTAGGTTCAGTTTAGTTCAGTTCAGTATAATGTAAATGTCACTGCTGAAAGACGAAACACTGGAAAGCAACTCCACTGGTGACCAGATTTAATCCATATATGATCTAACATACAGCTGAAACCAGAAGTTTACATACACTCTAAAAAAAGAAACATAATCATTTAAAATAATGTCTGATGTTAAATGATACTAAACGTTTACTATTTTAAGTCTGTTAGGATAACCTAAATGATTTACATTTGCTAAATGCCAGAATAAAGAGAGACGTTTTTATTGAGAATTTTCTATTAATTTCTAGACAGTCAAAAGTTTAAACACATTTCCTTGGTGTTTGTTTAGCTTTGCTTTTAAACTGTTTAACTTTGGTCAAATGTTTTGGGTATCCTTCCACAAGCTTCACAATAGTTTGCTGGAATTTTGGCCCATTCCTCCTGACAGAATTGGTGGAACTGAGTCAGATTTGTTGGCTGTCTTGCTCTCACAAGCTTTTTCAACTCTGCCCTCAAATTTTCTATAGGATTGACATCAGGGCTTTGTGATGGCCACTCCAAAACATTCACTCTGTTGTCCTTTAAGCACATTTGAACTAATGCTTAGGGCAGTATGCTTAGGGTCATGGTCTGTTTGGAAGACCCATTTGTGGCCAAGTTTTCATTTCCTGGCTGATGTCTTGAGATGTTGCTTCAGTATTCCTACATAATGTTCTTTCTTCATGATGTCATCTATGCTGTGAAGTGGACCAGTCCCTCCTGCAGCCAAACAGCCCCACAACATGATGCTGCCGCCCCCATACTTCACAGTTAGGATGGTGTTCATGAGTGTGTAAGCTTTCCCCTTCGTCCTCCAGATGTAACACTGCTCATTATAGCCAAACAGTTCAATCTTAGTTCCATCAGACCACAGGACATGTCTCCAATATTAGTCTTTTTCCCAGTGTAATTTAGCAAATTGTAATCTGGCTTTGTTGTTGATTCTGGCTAGTTGATTTTCCCATGTTGACACACAAGGAAGCAGTGTGTGTTTGAGGTTTTCCTTCAATACTATTCTACAGTTGTGCCTCCAATTAACTCAAATGTTGTCAATTAGCCAATCAGAAACTTCCAAAAGCTTGACATCATCATCTGAGCTTTTTCAGAGGCAGAATAATCTTACTGTATGTACACTTGACTTCCAAGAAAGGTTATAACAATTTCTCTTATAATATCTCTCTCATTATTTTGCTATTAAGCAGAACAGACACAAATTTGATCATCCTAACTTACCTAAAAATAAGTTTAGTCTCATTTAAAAAAAAAAAATAATTATGTGCCTCTTTATAAAGTGTATGTAAACGTCTGGTTTCAACTGTACGTAATCGAACACAATCTGATTCTACCTGCCACATGTTGAGGTTTCATAGGCCCCGCCTTCATCATGAACGGTTCTCCTCCCTCGAAGGCCATGATTGGGTCAGCCGGTTGACTCTGCCCACTGTTCCCACTGTGATTGGACAGCTTGATTATCTCCTCAAAGTCTGCTGCGTCTCCATTGGAGGACAGTCCATTCTGATGCTTAGTGGGCGGAGCTCCGTTAATGACCGGTGCTGCGTCCCAGGACACAGAGCTGAGGAAGACACACAAGCGGGAAAATAAGCAAAACATAATTCATGCAGCTTCATTTCAATTTCAGTTCATGCAGCGTCTCGATTACCTCATTGGTGATTGGTTTGTCGCACCACTATGAAGAGCTTCTGACGGATTTTTCTGTATTACTGCAAGACGAGAGGAAAACAATATTGTATTTTTTATTTTAACCCTACTTACATGATATTAATACAAGAGTGATTTTTATATATTCACAGTACTATAAATAGATTTTTACCGCTGTCAGTGACTCTGCCATTCACTTGAGTTGAAGTTTTAACATCTTTCTGCAAAGAAATGAATAAACCAGGTTAATTTTCTTTTATTGAGTGTGTTTAAGATGAATTTATGAAACACACACACATCTCACCTGTGCTCCTGCGTCACTCTTACGAGTCCTCTTCATGATTTCTTCCAGACGCTAAAAATGTAAACACAAACGTTAAACCAACAGTACTGAACTAAAATCTCAAATACAATTGAAGACAAAATTTTAAGCCCTCCTGTGAAAATTAAATCGTTTAAAATATTTCCCAAGTGCTATATTTAACAATTTTTAAAAATTCATTCATTCATTTTCCTTCAGTTTAGTCCCTTTATTTATCAGGGGTCACCACAACAGAATGAACCGCCAACTTATCCAGCATATGTTTTACACAGCGGATGCCCTTCCAGCTGCAAAGCAGTACTGGGAAATATCCATAGACACTCATTCACACACACTAAGAACATGCAAACTCCACACAGAAATGCCAAATGACCCAGCCGGGACTCGAACCAGCGACCTTCTTTCTTTGAGGCGACAGTGCTAACCACTGAGCCACCGTAATGCCAGATTAGAGGTCTGCGGGACCCGACCAGATTTCTTGCAGTGTGGGATTAATTTCCGGATAAAGCATGGGAGCGGTCGGTAACTGGTGTAATCTGAATGGGAGCCGGCGGTCTAACAATATCACTCCCGAGCGAGCGAGCACGCCTATGTGTGTGTGTGTATGAGAGAGCGTGATGCTGTGTTTAGCTTGATTGGTGGACTTTTATTTTACCTTCTTTCTTTCCAAGCATTCCAGCTCCTCCTTCTGGAAGTGTTTCTCTCGTTCGATCCCCTGTTTCTCTGCTTCCTCTCGGGCTTTGGATTCAGCCTCTTCTCGCTGCCAAAGACACATAAAACCACATCATACATTCATTTATTACACATCTCTAAAATACCTAAAAGTCTAGTGCCATGTCACATATGGGACCCCACGTTTGGCTGGTTAGTGTGGTCCAATAATGTCCTTTCACCATGTCCAGTCAGCTGCTTTAATCAGCTTTATCAGTGGTTATCAGCTGATAGATATGGGCCAGTAGGGGCCTTCCGTTCAGTAAATGTCACTCAGAAGGCTGTTATCGCCCATTCACATTGTTAATCAGCTATACTAATAGAGAAGAGTCCAGATCTGTTTTACATTACTGTGACGGTTAAGGTAGGGGTAGGCATTAATGAGTTATAATTAATGTGAAATTTAATAAATAATATTAATAATTCTAGTTAACTTCCGGCTGCAGCCGTATGTGATCTATAGCTGATTAACCATGTGGATGGATGATAACAGCCTTCAAATGATCTTCTTTTGCGTTCCAGCAGAAGAAAGTGAAGTCTGAGTAAAGGTTGACAGAACTTAGTTTTGGGTGGACTATCTCTTGACAATGGCTTCCAATATGATCATCATAGTAAAAGCTTAGAGATTATAGACACACATTCTTCTCCGGCTGTTATTAAGACTGCTGGCAGCTGCTAACACAAAAATAGTCATCTACTATAGGGCCCATGGAAAGTTTCTGGAGCAATGAGTGTCTCAGAGAAAACTAGTAAAGTCAATACACACACATACACTCACCGGCCACTTTATTAGGTACACCTGTTCAACTGCTCGTTAACGAAGCGAACGTTAAGAAGATTGGAAAAACGTTCCCTGGTCTAATAAGTCTTTATTTCTGCTGCGACACTCGGATGGCCGGGTCAGAATTTGGCGACAACAACACGAAAGCAGGGATCCATCCTGCCTTGTATCAACGGTTCAGGCTGGTTGTGGTGGTCCATTCCTTTATAACAACAGTGCTGACAACAGCGATAACACACCATGTCATAAAGCGTGAATCATCTCAGACTGGTTTCTTAAACATGACAATGAGTTCACTGTACTCAAATTGGCCTTCACAGTCACCAGAACTCAATCCAATAGAGCACCTTTGGGATGTGGTGAACCGGGAGATTCACATCATGGATGTGCAGCCGACAAATCTGCAGCAGCTGTGTGATGTTATCATGTCAATATGGCGCAAAATCTCTGAGGAATATTTCCAGTACCTTGTTGTATCTATGCCATGAAGGATTAAGGCAGTTCTGAAAGCAAATAAATAAGGTGTACCTAATAAAGTGGCCGGTGAGTGTAAACAAGGCGAAAAAATATTGTTTGGTTGTTTTCCTGCTGTTAAAAAAACCAAAACACCAAAGTGACCCGAAAGCCAACATGGGAGAGTTAAATGACCGAGAAAATTTGGCCAATTGAAACTCGATTCTGTCCTTCAATTGGCTTGAACTCTGGATCGCTGTAATGTAATCAGTGTGTCAATGAGACCGTCCGGAGTGAATGAAGGATCGCCACACAGCACGACTCTGCAATCCTGCCTGTCACACCAGCAAACTGTTTACATTCCCGAACTGATCTAGAGGGTAACTACATCAAGACATTCAATTCACATTCAGCAAATATTCGTTTTGATGTCAGACAGTCCATATTATTTGACTAGACATTTCTCAATATTCAGCTTAAAGTGACATTTAAAGGGTTAACTAGGTTATTCAGGCAAGTTAGGGTAATTAGGCAAGTCATTGTATAACAGTGGTCTGTTCTGTAGAATATACAAAAAATATTGCTTAAGAGGGCTAATAACATTGACCTTAAAATGGTTTGAAAAAAATTAAAAACTGTTTTTCTTCTCGCTATATATATATATATATATATATATATATATATATATATATATATATATATATATATATATATATATATATATATATATATATATATATATATAAACAGTCATTTCTCAGTTGTCTTTACACCTTGCACTGGCTTTTGGGAAATTGTTCAATGAGGCTTTATAGCCAGATTTATACTGACACAACATACTGTACTGCTGGATGGGAATTTAAAGGTCAAAGATTAAAGGCAAACATGAACTTTGCATCCAGAGCCTCATCAGCCAGTTCAGTTCAGACTTTGGGATCAAATAAAAATAAAAATCAGCATTATTTATGGGCTTTTAATATTCTTCATTTTAAAACTGATTGCTTATTCAAGTTAAGCCTTTCATCTAATATTTAATGTTCACTTTTTATTTTAATTGTAGTTTACTGCAGGTATTAGTAATCTTGCTAGGTTTTCTTACAATTTATGTTTAATATTGAATTATGTTTTTTTATTATATATTTAAATAAGTCAATCAATAAGTCGATCATGATTTCATAATATGGGTTTACGATCTACCTAAAATCTTATACAAATGCACTATTGGCTATTTCAGTACTTATATGTTAATTTAAGTATATGTCTTAAACTCAAACATTTCTCACCTTTCTAAGACAAATCTGACGAGAAACACCTGAGGCAAGACTTGAAGCTCTAAAAGATAATATTCATCACATGAAATGCAATCGGAGAGCAGTTTTTGTGGACTCTCTCTGTCACTCATTAGTATCCTGTTCGCTCCTGTCATGCCAAAATTAATATAAGCCCGTCTGGCAGCGTCCACTCCAGCCATAACTCACCTTATATCTGTTATCAAGCATCTAAAAATACAGCTCCTGAGATGAAGAGCATCTGACAGTCAGGGCTGATGATGAAACTTCTGCTCAGACAATGATCTGAGGACAGCAGCGATGTTTACGAGCGAGCTAAATGCTGCATTGTGTAGCTATAGTACACAGACGGCACTGTTACTTCATATGTGCTTAAATACCTCTCTGAAATAACGCAAACACTCTCAAAGTGCGTAAAAGAGTATTAAGAGTTGAGCATGATACGACGTGAATACTAGTTATAGCGTCCATAGATATATACGTTAAATGTCGTCTACCCTAATGTTGTCTTATGGACGGAATGCGTCAACAGATCCGCCATTTTAGTACAGGGTAACGCTCCTTTGAAATGAACGCTTCTTTTAAACGAGCGCCATCTAGCGGTCACATAATCTAATGACCAAATATTATGACAACTTATTCACTTCTTTTATAAATATATATATATATATAATTTGACATTATTTTTTTTTTTCTCAACACCACATTGGTCATTTTCACAAGACAAATTTGTGTTGTTGGAAACTGTATTTTATATACTTAAATTTGACTTTTGCATGCTAAAAGTACTTGAGGAAGAGACGTTTTACTTGATTTGAGTCATTAAAAACTCCGACTATATTATGAAAGAGGTAGCCTATATCTGCTGTATTCACCCTAAAACCTACAGTAGGTTGATATAAAACCAAAACAACACCCATTCTTGTCTTAGGACTTTTTATTAAGCAATTTTTATAATAACAGCAAGTTCATGACATGTTATATATATATTTAAATAATCTGCTGGTTTTAAACAAACAAAATAATAATAAATATAGTTATGTAACAACTATAACATTACTCTTATGTCTTAGGACAACTTTGATTAACTTTTGATTACCTACACTAAACGTTGATTATTGAAGGTACATTTATAATTATTTATTTGTAGACTACTGTATTATCAAACCATGTTGCATACAAATGCATTCAACAGACTTGTATGACAGTGTATTGCTGTAGAGGACAAATAAAACACGAGACAGGTGTTTAGGAAGAGTTTAGTTTATTTTGTTTGACCTGCAAACTTTTCTAAACAAGACAAACTCTCAGAAAACACACCGGAAACATTATGATGCGCACGCTCGTGGAGATACCCCGCGGTCGTCTTCAACTGTTGTCTTCAATAGTCCTTCTTTGCTCAACAACTCATCTGAAAAACAAAGCAAAACATTACAACATTCAGACAAAGAGCAGAGAGCATAGAATCACCAAGAGGCGATACTCTAGTGCAATTTGGGAAACAACGCGCTTTTTGAATAAATTAAATAAAAACAAAGCCGCTGTTTGCCATTGCGTCAGCAATGATATCCAATGCACGAGCGATCGCTTTCACTTCAAAATGGCGGAATCTGTTGCTCTTGGTCATCCTAGGCTCTTTGCATAGTTAAATCATAAGTTATCATGGTTTCTATTTCAAACTATAGTAAACTAAAGTTTGAAACTATAGTTTAAAATAGAAGATGAGTGGGCCTCGCTACTCCCACCCACCATAACCCTCGCAGCGAGGTCCCACTACCGGCCCCCCGTGTTTCCCTGAGGGTCCTCGGGGGTTGTTTGTTCCCTGCCTAGGGCTCAAAGGCCGCCTCGCCCCAGGGAGTGCACGGAAAGACCGGGCGCCAGGCCGTGCCAGTATTCACTGGATGTTGCTCGGCGGCACATTTCGAGCAACAAACACGTAATATTCTTCGCGATATTGCGTTTATGTACGCAAACCGCAAGGAACTACAGCACAGACGGGCCCGGGTGAAGCATCACGAAGCGGACTTCGTGAGTTTGGCGTAGCTCCACTCGTACCGTCGGTATTGAACTCACCTTGGTCAAGTACAAACAGCTACACCGGGCGAACTGACAACGCTGACTGAGAGCACACGAGCTTTATAGGAATGCATATGCAAATTTTTACAAGGCACACTGTTGTCTCGTCGTCATGGCGAGCGCTGAGGAGGGCTCATCTGATTGGAGCACAGATTCTCGGGAATTTGCGTCACGGCTAGTTGCCGTCTGCTGTTGACAAAAATATCTTAAATATAATAAATATATATTTTTACATTTTTGGTGCTCTGTAATATTCTGGGATGCAGTAGAATATGAAGACAGATGAATATAATTGGATATATGCCGAGCTAGTGTTGTTCCCATACTTATAAACTTCCGGTGACCGGTTGTTGTGAGTTTTTTCCATTTTATACGGTTCCTTATACAGCATTTATGTTGTGATGCAATTAAAATACATTCAGTTAAATAAACTTTGGCATTCATTCAGTTGTTCAAGCGTAAAACGAGACAAAAGACCATTTACTCGCACTCGCCCGTCAGAATCGGCAGACTAGCGCAGACGCTCTATTGAATACAATGAGGTAAAATAAATGCTCATATTATAAAGACATGGCGGGGGAAATGTAATTTAATGCAGTGCTTCTTGTACAATCTGAGACCCACTTTATATCGGATATCACTCAGCCAGTGGAGATCGCTGATTTTTAAAGAAAACAGACCTCAAACATGCTGATTTTTCCTTTGGCAGTTAGCTGGAAGCGCTTAACCCAGGTTACTGACAAATTAAAAGTCCTATTAGCATGCTTCAGCATATACCCTAAAATCCCAGAATATCTTTCGAAAAAGAGTACGGGTTTAACCCCGGCACCCTGGCCAAATCTACCCACTTGCCTCTGTCCATCATGACTTCATTACTCTGTCTCCTCTCTCTGTGATGTGCGGTCTGGTGGAAAACGGCTGCTGTCGCTTCATCCAGGTGGATGCTACACTGGTGGTAGATGAGGAGATTAATTCCCAATAAATACCAAACTAGCTAAATTTAATAACAATATTTCCCCTAATGCTAATTTTGAACTCAATATGATGAAACACTAAAGCATTTATTTTGGGAGTGTACTTACTGTAAAGTGTATTGGGTTGACTTTTCCAATTTCATAAAAACATTCTTATTTCCAAACTTCTGTATTTCCCCAAAAAATTGTGTTCTTTGGTTACCCTCTGAGTGTAGATCCTTCTCATTGTAAATTTATTATTGATTTATTGTTTTTTATAGCAAAGTTTTACTTCCATAAATGTTAATTTTCAAAGAAACACCCTTACTTTTTATTTTCAGAAAGGACTTTGAAATTTATGTGAACTCTTTAAAAGACTCTTAACAATTACACTGCATGTAAAACACTTTCTTGGTGTAAATCATTTAAACTTGATTAATTTGCTGGAATTCTATTTATGTACCCCTTTTTGTCTCTTTGTTCATATTATATCTTTGTAATGTTATTTCTTGCATTAAAAAAAAGTAGATGAGGAGATTCCCCCTATGTGTAAAGCGCTTTGAGTGCCAAGAAAAACGATATATAAATGTAAGGAATTATTATTATTATTATTATAAAGCACTGTTCTACCATCATGATATAGCCAGACTAAAATGAAGATCACATTATTACGATTAGCTTAAACTACAGCGAACACTCCACTCACTGACAAACAGCCCCTTTCATAAAGATTTATTCCACAGGTCTGTCATAATCAGGCAAATATACATTAACATACAGAATATCGGCTTCTTGTGATGCGCCACACGTTAAATAACGCAATAGTTCAAGACACACGTTTGCTTTTTTTCTCTACTTAAAAGAACGATAACAATACATCATAACAAGAGCAACAACAACAACAACAATAATTCATATCATAAAGATAAGCCAAGTTGTCTTTTCTAAAATTCAATATATAGCGACTCTTTTAAGGTGCACCACATGATCGGCAGGTGACTTGTTAAAGAAACTCAACAAATGTTGCACCATGACACACACAGTGAAATAGACAGAGACTTTTTGCAAACGTTGTATATGTATATAAGTGTCTCTTTAAGGTCGTCTTCTGGCACTTTCTCCAGAGCGCGTCCGGCTCGGCTGTGTTTCTAAAGTTAAAGCAGTCTGTTTTTGTTGGTTTGGCACACGTCAGGGTGGCAGCGGTGGTAGAGTAAGGCTTCTCTTCTTCTCTTTATATCCAGAAGACTCTGATATCTCTCACAGCACCTCTGCAGGAAAACAGCAGAAACACATGTGAGAAGATGATTTATTGAACTGTTAAAAGCTTGCCAACAACATCTATGACTGGTATTATGAAGCTGAAAATAGAGACGCTTTGCAGAATGCCAAGGCTGCTTTTTCAGTCATTCACACTGTCCTAAAGTCAACAAACTGCAGAAATCATCAGTTTCATGCATGGAAAATAGCTTGGAGACTCTCTTAATCATCCTTTATACATTATTTTCAAGATTTTATTTTAGGTTCAGTTTAGTTCAGTTCAGTATAATGTAAATGTCACTGCTGAAAGACGAAACACTGGAAAGCAACTCCACTGGTGACCAGATTTAATCCATATATGATCTAACATACAGCTGAAACCAGCAGTTTACATACACTCTAAAAAAAGAAACATAATCATTTAAAAAAATGTCTGATGTTAAATGATACTAAACGTTTACTATTTTAAGTCTGTTAGGATAACCTAAATGATTTACATTTGCTAAATGCCAGAATAATGAGAGATTTATTTTGAGAATTTTCTATTAATTTCTAGACAGTCAAAAGTTTACACACATTTCCTTGGTGTTTGTTTAGCTTTGCTTTTAAACTGTTTAACTTTGGTCAAATGTTTTGGGTATCCTTCCACAAGCTCCTCACAATAGTTTGCAGGAATTTTGGCCCATTCCTCCTGACAGAATTGGTGTAACTGAGTCAGATTTGTAGGCTGTCTTGCTCTCACAAGCTTTTTCAACTCTGCCCTCAAATTTTCTATAGGATTGACATCAGGGCTTTGTGATGGCCACTCCAAAACATTCACTCTGTTGTCCTTTAAGCACATTTGAACTAATTTGGCAGTATGCTTAGGGTCATGGTCTGTTTGGAAGACCCATTTGTGGCCAAGTTTTAATGTCCTGGCTGATGTCTTGAGATGTTGTTTCAGTATTTCTACATGATGTTCTTTCTTCATGATGCCATCTATGCTGTGAAGTGGACCAGTCCCTCCTGCAGGCAAACAGCCTCACAACATGATGCTGCCGCCCCCATACTTCACAGTTAGGATGGTGTTCATAAGTGTGTAAGCTTTCCCCTTCGTCCTCCAAATGTAACACTGCTCATTATAGCCAAACAGTTCAATCTTAGCTCCATCAGAGCACAGCACATGTCTCCAATATTAGTCTTTTTCCCAGTGTAATTCAGCAAATTGTAACCTGGCTTTGTTGTTGATTCTGGCTAGTTGATTTTCCCATGTTGTCACACAAGGAAGCAGTGTGTGTTTGAGGTTTTCCTTCAATACTATTCTACAGTTGTGCCTCCAATTAACTCAAATGTTGTCAATTAGCCAATCAGAAACTTCCAAAAGCTTGACATCATCATCTGAGCTTTTTCAGAGGCAGAATAATCTTACTGTATGTACACTTGACTTCCAAGAAAGGTTATAACAATTTCTCTTAAAATATCTCTCTCTCATTATTTTGCTATTAAGCAGAACAGAAACAAATGTGATCATCCTAACTTACCTAAAAAATAAGTTTAGTCTCATTTAAAAAAAAAAAAAAAACTAATTATGTGCCTCTTTATAAAGTGTATGTAAACGCCTGGTTTCAACTGTACGTAATCGAACAAAATCTGATTCTACCTGCCACATGTTGAGGTTTCATAGGCCCCGCCTTCATCATGAACGGTTCTCCTCCGTCGAAGGCCATGATTGGGTCAGCCGGTTGACTCTGCCCACTGTTCCCACTGTGATTGGACAGCTTGATTATCTCCTCAAAGTCTGCTGCGTCTCCATTGGAGGACAGTCCATTCTGATGCTTAGTGGGCGGAGCTCCGTTAATGACCGGTGCTGCGTCCCAGGACACAGAGCTGAGGAAGACACACAAGCGGGAAAATAAGCAAAACATAATTCATGCAGCTTCATTTCAATTTCAATTCATGCAGCGTCTCGATTACCTCATTGGTGATTGGTTTGTCGCACCACTATGAAGAGCTTCTGACGGATTTTTCTGTATTACTGCAAGACGAGAGGAAAACAACATTGTATTTTTTATTTGAACCCTACTTACATGATATTAATACAAGAGTGATTTTTATATATTCACAGTACTATAAATAGATTTTTACCGCTGTCAGTGACTCTGCCATTCACTTGAGTTGAAGTTTTAACATCTTTCTGCAAAGAAATGAATAAACCAGGTTAATTTTCTTTTATTGAGTGTGTTTAAGATGAATTTATGAAACACACACACATCTCACCTGTGCTCCTGCGTCACTCTTACGAGTCCTCTTCATGATTTCTTCCAGACGCTAAAAATGTAAACACAAACGTTAAACCAACAGTACTGAACTAAAATCTCAAATACAATTGAAGACAAAATTTTAAGCCCTCCTGTGAAAATTAAATCGTTTAGAAATATTTCCCAAGTGCTATATTTAACCATTTTTAAAAAATTCATTCATTCATTTTCCTTCAGTTTAGTCCCTTTATTTATCAGGGGTCACCACAACAGAATGAACTGCCAACTAATCCAGCATATGTTTTACACAGCGGATGCCCTTCCAGCTGCAAAGCAGTACTGGGAAACATCCATAGACACTCATTCACACACACTAAGAACATGCAAACTCCACACAGAAATGCCAAATGACCCAGCCGGGACTCGAACCAGCGACCTTCTTTCTTTGAGGTGACAGTGCTAACCACTGAGCCACTGTAATGCCAGATTAGAGGTCTGCGGGACCCGACCAGATTTCTTGCAGCGTGGGATTAATTTCCGGATAAAGCATGGGAGCGGTCGGTAACTGGTGTAATCTGAATGGGAGCCGGCGGTCTAACAATATCACTCCCGAGCGAGCGAGCACGCCTATGTGTGTGTGTGAATGAGAGAGCGTGATGCTGTGTTTAGCTTGATTGGTGGACTTTTATTTTACCTTCTTTCTTTCCAAGCGTTCCAGCTCCTCCTTCTGGAAGTGTTTCTCTCGTTCGATCCCCTGTTTCTCTGCTTCCTCTCGGGCTTTGGATTCAGCCTCTTCTCGCTGCCAAAGACACATAAAACCACATCATACATTCATTTATTACACATCTCTAAAATACCTAAAAGTCTAGTGCCATGTCACATATGGGACCCCACGTTTGGCTGGTTAGTGTGGTCCAATAATGTCGTTTCACCATGTCCAGTCAGCTGCTTTAATCAGCTTAATCAGTGGTTATCAGCTGATAGATATGGGCCAGTAGGGGCCTTCCGCTCAGTAAATGTCACTCAGAAGGCTGTTATCGTCCATTCACATTGTTAATCAGCTATACTAATAGAGAAGAGTCCAGATCTGTTTTACATTACTGTGACGGTTAAGGTAGGGGTAGGCATTAATGAGTTATAATTAATGGGAAATTTAATAAATAATATTAATAATTCTAGTTAACTTCCGGCTGCAGCCGTATGTGATCTATAGCTGATTAACCATGTGGATGGATGATAACAGCCTTCAAATGATCTTCTTTTGCGTTCCAGCAGAAGAAAGCGAAGTCTGAGTAAAGGTTGACAGAACTTAGTTGTGGGTGGACTATCTCTTGACAATGGCTTCCAATATGATCATCATAGTAAAAGCTTAGAGATTATAGACACACATTCTTCTCCGGCTGTTATTAAGACTGCTGGCAGCTGCTAACACAAAAATAGTCATCTACTATAGGGCCCATGGAAAGTTTCTGGAGCAATGAGTGTCTCAGAGAAAACTAGTAAAGTCAATACACACACACACATACACTCACCGGCCACTTTATTAGGTACACCTGTTCAACTGCTCGTTAACAAAGCGAACGTTAAGAAGATTGGAAAAACGTTCCCTGGTCTAATAAGTCTTTATTTCTGCTGCGACACTCGGATGGCCGGGTCAGAATTTGGCGACAACAACACGAAAGCAGGGATCCATCCTGCCTTGTATCAACGGTTCAGGCTGGTTGTGGTGGTCCATTCCTTTATAACAACAGTGCTGACAACAGCGATAACACACCATGTCATAAAGCGTGAATCATCTCAGACTGGTTTCTTAAACATGACAATGAGTTCACTGTACTCAAATTGGCCTTCACAGTCACCAGAACTCAATCCAATAGAGCACCTTTGGGATGTGGTGAACCGGGAGATTCACATCATGGATGTGCAGCCGACAAATCTGCAGCAGCTGTGTGATGTTATCATGTCAATATGGCGCAAAATCTCTGAGGAATATTTCCAGTACCTTGTTGTATCTATGCCATGAAGGATTAAGGCAGTTCTGAAAGCAAATAAATAAGGTGTACCTAATAAAGTGGCCGGTGAGTGTAAACAAGGCGAAAAAATATTGTTTGGTTGTTTTCCTGCTGTTAAAAAAACCAAAACACCAAAGTGACCCGAAAGCCAACATGGGAGAGTTAAATGACCGAGAAAATTTGGCCAATTGAAACTCGATTCTGTCCTTCAATTGGCTTGAACTCTGGATCGCTGTAATGTAATCAGTGTGTCAATGAGACCGTCCGGAGTGAATGAAGGATCGCCACACAGCACGACTCTGCAATCCTGCCTGTCACACCAGCAAACTGTTTACATTCCCGAACTGATCTAGAGGGTAACTACATCAAGACATTCAATTCACATTCAGCAAATATTCGTTTTGATGTCAGACAGTCCATATTATTTGACTAGACATTTCTCAATATTCAGCTTAAAGTGACATTTAAAGGGTTAACTAGGTTATTCAGGCAAGTTAGGGTAATTAGGCAAGTCATTGTATAACAGTGGTCTGTTCTGTAGAATATACAAAAAATATTGCTTAAGAGGGCTAATAACATTGACCTTAAAATGGTTTGAAAAAAATTAAAAACTGTTTTTCTTCTCGCTATATATATATATATATATATATATATATATATATATATATATATATATATATATATATATATATATATATATATATAAACAGTCATTTCTCAGTTGTCTTTACACCTTGCACTGGCTTTTGGGAAATTGTTCAATGAGGCTTTATAGCCAGATTTATACTGACACAACATACTGTACTGCTGGATGGGAATTTAAAGGTCAAAGATTAAAGGCAAACATGAACTTTGCATCCAGAGCCTCATCAGCCAGTTCAGTTCAGACTTTGGGATCAAATAAAAATAAAAATCAGCATTATTTATGGGCTTTTAATATTCTTCATTTTAAAACTGATTGCTTATTCAAGTTAAGCCTTTCATCTAATATTTAATGTTCACTTTTTATTTTAATTGTAGTTTACTGCAGGTATTAGTAATCTTGCTAGGTTTTCTTACAATTTATGTTTAATATTGAATTATGTTTTTTTATTATATATTTAAATAAGTCAATCAATAAGTCGATCATGATTTCATAATATGGGTTTACGATCTACCTAAAATCTTATACAAATGCACTATTGGCTATTTCAGTACTTATATGTTAATTTAAGTATATGTCTTAAACTCAAACATTTCTCACCTTTCTAAGACAAATCTGACGAGAAACACCTGAGGCAAGACTTGAAGCTCTAAAAGATAATATTCATCACATGAAATGCAATCGGAGAGCAGTTTTTGTGGACTCTCTCTGTCACTCATTAGTATCCTGTTCGCTCCTGTCATGCCAAAATTAATATAAGCCCGTCTGGCAGCGTCCACTCCAGCCATAACTCACCTTATATCTGTTATCAAGCATCTAAAAATACAGCTCCTGAGATGAAGAGCATCTGACAGTCAGGGCTGATGATGAAACTTCTGCTCAGACAATGATCTGAGGACAGCAGCGATGTTTACGAGCGAGCTAAATGCTGCATTGTGTAACTATAGTACACAGACGGCACTGTTACTTCATATGTGCTTAATATCTCTCTGAAATAACGCAAACACTCTCAAAGTGCGTAAAAGAGTATTAAGAGTTGAGCATGATACGACGTGAATACTAGTTATAGCGTCCATAGATATATACGTTAAATGTCGTCTACCCTAATGTTGTCTTATGGACGGAATGCGTCAACAGATCCGCCATTTTAGTACAGGGTAACGCTCCTTTGAAATGAACGCTTCTTTTAAACGAGCGCCATCTAGCGGTCACATAATCTAATGACCAAATATTATGACAACTTATTCACTTCTTTTATAAATATATATATATATATAATTTGACATTAATTTTTTTTTCTCAACACCACATTGGTCATTTTCACAAGACAAATTTGTGTTGTTGGAAACTGTATTTTATGTACTTAAATTTGACTTTTGCATGCTAAAAGTACTTGAGGAAGAGACGTTTTACTTGATTTGAGTCATTAAAAACTCCGACTATATTATGAAAGAGGTAGCCTATATCTGCTGTATTCACCCTAAAACCTACAGTAGGTTGATATAAAACCAAAACAACACCCATTCTTGTCTTAGGACTTTTTATTAAGCAATTTTTATAATAACAGCAAGTTCATGACATGTTATATATATATATATATATATTTAAATAATCTGCTGGTTTTAAACAAACAAAATAATAATAAATATAGTTATGTAACAACTATAACATTACTCTTATGTCTTAGGACAACTTTGATTAACTTTTGATTACCTACACTAAACGTTGATTATTGAAGGTACATTTATAATTATTTATTTGTAGACTACTGTATTATCAAACCATGTTGCATACAAATGCATTCAACAGACTTGTATGACAGTGTATTGCTGTAGAGGACAAATAAAACACGAGACAGGTGTTTAGGAAGAGTTTAGTTTATTTTGTTTGACCTGCAAACTTTTCTAAACAAGACAAACTCTCAGAAAACACACCGGAAACATTATGATGCGCACGCTCGTGGAGATACCCCGCGGTCGTCTTCAACTGTTGTCTTCAATAGTCCTTCTTTGCTCAACAACTCATCTGAAAAACAAAGCAAAACATTACAACATTCAGACAAAGAGCAGAGAGCATAGAATCACCAAGAGGCGATACTCTAGTGCAATTTGGGAAACAACGCGCTTTTTGAATAAATTAAATAAAAACAAAGCCGCTGTTTGCCATTGCGTCAGCAATGATATCCAATGCACGAGCGATCGCTTTCACTTCAAAATGGCGGAATCTGTTGCTCTTGGTCATCCTAGGCTCTTTGCATAGTTAAATCATAAGTTATCATGGTTTCTATTTCAAACTATAGTAAACTAAAGTTTGAAACTATAGTTTAAAATAGAAGATGAGTGGGCCTCGCTACTCCCACCCACCATAACCCTCGCAGCGAGGTCCCACTACCGGCCCCCCGTGTTTCCCTGAGGGTCCTCGGGGGTTGTTTGTTCCCTGCCTAGGGCTCAAAGGCCGCCTCGCCCCAGGGAGTGCACGGAAAGACCGGGCGCCAGGCCGTGCCAGTATTCACTGGATGTTGCTCGGCGGCACATTTCGAGCAACAAACACGTAATATTCTTCGCGATATTGCGTTTATGTACGCAAACCGCAAGGAACTACAGCACAGACGGGCCCGGGTGAAGCATCACGAAGCGGACTTCGTGAGTTTGGCGTAGCTCCACTCGTACCGTCGGTATTGAACTCACCTTGGTCAAGTACAAACAGCTACACCGGGCGAACTGACAACGCTGACTGAGAGCACACGAGCTTTATAGGAATGCATATGCAAATTTTTACAAGGCACACTGTTGTCTCGTCGTCATGGCGAGCGCTGAGGAGGGCTCATCTGATTGGAGCACAGATTCTCGGGAATTTGCGTCACGGCTAGTTGCCGTCTGCTGTTGACAAAAATATCTTAAATATAATAAATATATATTTTTACATTTTTGGTGCTCTGTAATATTCTGGGATGCAGTAGAATATGAAGACAGATGAATATAATTGGATATATGCCGAGCTAGTGTTGTTCCCATACTTATAAACTTCCGGTGACCGGTTGTTGTGAGTTTTTTCCATTTTATACGGTTCCTTATACAGCATTTATGTTGTGATGCAATTAAAATACATTCAGTTAAATAAACTTTGGCATTCATTCAGTTGTTCAAGCGTAAAACGAGACAAAAGACCATTTACTCGCACTCGCCCGTCAGAATCGGCAGACTAGCGCAGACGCTCTATTGAATACAATGAGGTAAAATAAATGCTCATATTATAAAGACATGGCGGGGGAAATGTAATTTAATGCAGTGCTTCTTGTACAATCTGAGACCCACTTTATATCGGATATCACTCAGCCAGTGGAGATCGCTGATTTTTAAAGAAAACAGACCTCAAACATGCTGATTTTTCCTTTGGCAGTTAGCTGGAAGCGCTTAACCCAGGTTACTGACAAATTAAAAGTCCTATTAGCATGCTTCAGCATATACCCTAAAATCCCAGAATATCTTTCGAAAAAGAGTACGGGTTTAACCCCGGCACCCTGGCCAAATCTACCCACTGGCCTCTGTCCATCATGGCCTCGCAACCCTCCCCATATCATAATTGGCTTTATCACTCTGTCTTCTCTCTCTGTGGTGTGCGGTCTGGTGGAAAACGGCTGCTGTCGCTTCATCCAGGTGGATGCTACACTGGTGGTAGATGAGGAGATTGCTACCCAATAAATACCAAACTAGCTAAATTTAATAACAATATTTCCCCTAATGCTAATTTTGAACTCAATATGATGAAACACTAAAGCATTTATTTTGGGAGTGTACTTACTGTAAAGTGTATTGGGTTGACTTTTCCAATTTCATAAAAACATTCTTATTTCCAAACTTCTGTATTTCCCCAAAAAATTGTGTTCTTTGGTTACTCTCTGAGTGTAGATCCTTCTCATTGTAAATTTATTATTGATTTATTGTTTTTTATAGCAAAGTTTTACTTCCATAAATGTTAATTTTCAAAGAAACACCCTTACTTTTTATTTTCAGAAAGGACTTTGAAATTTATGTGAACTCTTTAAAAGACTCTTAACAATTACACTGCATGTAAAACACTTTCTTGGTGTAAATCATTTAAACTTGATTAATTTGCTGGAATTCTATTTATGTACCCCTTTTTGTCTCTTTGTTCATATTATATCTTTGTAATGTTATTTCTTGCATTAAAAAAAAGGAGATGAGGAGATTCCCCCTATGTGTAAAGCGCTTTGAGTGCCAAGAAAAGCGCTATATAAATGTAAGGAATTATTATTATTATTATTATAAAGCACTGTTCTACCATCATGATATAGCCAGACTAAAATGAAGATCACATTATTACGATTAGCTTAAACTACAGCGAACACTCCACTCACTGACAAACAGCCCCTTTCATAAAGATTTATTCCACAGGTCTGTCATAATCAGGCAAATATACATTAACATACAGAATATCGGCCTCTTGTGATGCGCCACACGTTAAATAACGCAATAGTTCAAGACACACGTTTGCTTTTTTTCTCTACTTAAAAGAACGATAACAATACATCATAACAAGAGCAACAACAACAACAATAATTCATATCATAAAGATAAGCCAAGTTGTCTTTTCTAAAATTCAATATATAGCGACTCTTTTAAGGTGCACCACATGATCGGCAGGTGACTTGTTAAAGAAACTCAACAAATGTTGCACCATGACACACACAGTGAAATAGAGACTTTTTGCAAACGTTGTATATGTATATAAGTGTCTCTTTAAGGTCGTCTTCTGGCACTTTCTCCAGAGCGCGTCCGGCTCGGCTGTGTTTCTAAAGTTAAAGCAGTCTGTTTTTGTTGGTTTGGCACACGTCAGGGTGGCAGCGGTGGTAGAGTAAGGCTTCTCTTCTTCTCTTTATATCCAGAAGACTCTGATATCTCTCACAGCACCTCTGCAGGAAAACAGCAGAAACACATGTGAGAAGATGATTTATTGAACTGTTAAAAGCTTGCCAACAACATCTATGACTGGTATTATGAAGCTGAAAATAGAGACGCTTTGCAGAATGCCAAGGCTGCTTTTTCAGTCATTCACACTGTCCTAAAGTCAACAAACTGCAGAAATCATCAGTTTCATGCATGGAAAATAGCTTGGAGACTCTCTTAATCATCCTTTATACATTATTTTCAAGATTTTATTTTAGGTTCAGTTTAGTTCAGTTCAGTATAATGTAAATGTCACTGCTGAAAGACGAAACACTGGAAAGCAACTCCACTGGTGACCAGATTTAATCCATATATGATCTAACATACAGCTGAAACCAGCAGTTTACATACACTCTAAAAAAAGAAACATAATCATTTAAAAAAATGTCTGATGTTAAATGATACTAAACGTTTACTATTTTAAGTCTGTTAGGATAACCTAAATGATTTACATTTGCTAAATGCCAGAATAATGAGAGATTTATTTTGAGAATTTTCTATTAATTTCTAGACAGTCAAAAGTTTACACACATTTCCTTGGTGTTTGTTTAGCTTTGCTTTTAAACTGTTTAACTTTGGTCAAATGTTTTGGGTATCCTTCCACAAGCTCCTCACAATAGTTTGCAGGAATTTTGGCCCATTCCTCCTGACAGAATTGGTGTAACTGAGTCAGATTTGTAGGCTGTCTTGCTCTCACAAGCTTTTTCAACTCTGCCCTCAAATTTTCTATAGGATTGACATCAGGGCTTTGTGATGGCCACTCCAAAACATTCACTCTGTTGTCCTTTAAGCACATTTGAACTAATTTGGCAGTATGCTTAGGGTCATGGTCTGTTTGGAAGACCCATTTGTGGCCAAGTTTTCATTTCCTGGCTGATGTCTTGAGATGTTGCTTCAGTATTTCTACATGATGTTCTTTCTTCTATGCTGTGAAGTGGACCAGTCCCTCCTGCAGCCAAACAGCCCCACAACATGATGCTGCCGCCCCCATACTTCACAGTTGGGATGGTGTCCATGAGCGTGTAAGCTTTCCCCTTCGTCCTCCAAATGTAACACTGCTCATTATAGCCAAACAGTTCAATCTTAGCTCCATCAGAGCACAGCACATGTCTCCAATATTAGTCTTTTTCCCAGTGTAATTCAGCAAATTGTAACCTGGCTTTGTTGTTGATTCTGGCTTGTTGATTTTCCCATGTTGTCACACAAGGAAGCAGTGTGTGTTTGAGGTTTTCCTTCAATACTATTCTACAGTTGTGCCTCCAATTAACTCAAATGTTGTCAATTAGCCAATCAGAAACTTCCAAAAGCTTGACATCATCATCTGAGCTTTTTCAGAGGCAGAATAATCTTACTGTATGTAAACTTGACTTCCAAGAAAGGTTATAACAATTTCTCTTATAATCTCTCTCTCATTATTTTGCTATTAAGCAGAACAGAAACAAATGTGATCATCCTAACTTACCTAAAAAATTAGTTTAGTCTCATTTAAAAAAAAATAATAATAATTATGTGCCTATTAAAAAAGTGTATGTAAACGTCTGGTTTCAACTGTACGTAATCTAACAAAATCTGATTCTACCTGCCACATATTGAGGTTTCATAGGCCCCGCCTTCATCATGAACGGTTCTCCTCCCTCGAAGGCCATGATTGGGTCAGCCGGTTGACTCTGCCCACTGTTCCCACTGTGATTGGACAGCTTGATTATCTCCTCAAAGTCTGCTGCGTCTCCATTGGAGGACAGTCCATTCTGATGCTTAGTGGGCGGAGCTCCGTTAATGACCGGTGCTGCGTCCCAGGACACAGAGCTGAGGAAGACACACAAGCGGGAAAATAAGCAAAACATAATTCATGCAGCTTCATTTCAATTTCAACTCATGCAGCGTCTCGATTACCTCATTGGTGATTGGTTTGTCGCACCACTATGAAGAGCTTCTGACGGATTTTTCTGTATTACTGCAAGACGAGAGGAAAACAACATTGTATTTTTTTATTTTAACCCTACTTACATGATATTAATAAAAGAGTGATTTTTATATATTCACAGTACTATAAATAGATTTTTACCGCTGTCAGTGACTCTGCCATTCACTTGAGTTGGAGTTTTAACATCTTTCTGCAAAGAAATGAATAAACCAGGTTAATTTTCTTTTATTGAGTGTGTTTAAGATGAATTTGTGAAACACACACACATCTCACCTGTGCTCCTGCGTCACTCTTACGAGTCCTCTTCATGATTTCTTCCAGACGCTAAAAATGTAAACACAAACGTTAAACCAACAGAGCTGAACTAAAATCTCAAATACAATTGAAGACAAAATTTTGAGCCTTCCTGTGAAATTTAAATCGTTTAAACATATTTCCCAAGTGCTATATTTAACCATTTAAAAAAATTCATTCATTCATTTTTCTTCAGTTTAGTCCCTTTATTTATCAGGGGTCACCACAACAGAATGAACCGCCAACTTATCCAGCATATATTTTACACAGCGGATGCCCTTCCAGCTGCAAAGCAGTACTGGGAAACATCCATAGACACTCATTCACACACACTAAGAACATGCAAACTCCACACAGAAATGCCAAATGACCCAGCCGGGACTCGAACCAGCGACCTTCTTTCTTTGAGGCGACAGTGCTAACCACTGAGCCACCGTAATGCCAGATTAGAGGTCTGCGGGACCCGACCAGATTTCTTGCAGCGTGGGATTAATTTCCGGATAAAGCATGGGAGCGGTCGGTAACTGGTGTAATTTGAGCGGGAGCGGGCGGTCTAACAATATCACTCCCGAGCGAGCGAGCACGCCTATGTGTGTGTGTGAATGAGAGAGCGTGATGCTGTGTTTAGCTTGATTGGTGGACTTTTATTTTACCTTCTTTCTTTCCAAGCGTTCCAGCTCCTCCTTCTGGAAGTGTTTCTCTCGTTCGATCCCCTGTTTCTCTGCTTTCTCTCGGGCTTTGGATTCAGCCTCTTCTCGCTGCCAAAGACACATAAAACCACATCATACATTAATTTATTACACATCTCTAAAATACCTAAAAGTCTAGTGCCATGTCACATATGGGACCCCACGTTTGGCTGGTTAGTGTGGTCCAATAATGTTGTTTCACCATGTCCAGTCAGCTGCTTTAATCAGCTTTATCAGTGGTTATCAGCTGATAGATATGGGCCAGTAGGGGCCTTCCGTTCAGTAAATGTCACTCAGAAGGCTGTTATCGCCCATTCACATTGTTAATCAGCTATACTAATAGAGAAGAGTCCAGATCTGTTTTACATTATTGTGACGGTTAAGGTAGGGGTAGGCATTAATGAGTTATAATTAATGTGAAATTTAATAAATAATAATAATAATTCTAGTTAACTTCCGGCTGCAGCCGTATGCGATCTATAGCTGATTAACCATGTGGATGGATGATAACAGCCTTCAAATGATCTTCTTTTGCGTTCCAGCAGAAGAAAGTGAAGTCTGAGTAAAGGTTGACAGAACTTGTAGTTTTGGGTGGACTATCTCTTGACAATGGCTTCCAATATTATAATCATAGTAAAAGCTTAGAGATTATAGACACACATTCTTCTCCGGCTGTTATTAAGACTGCTGGCAGCTGCTAACACAAAAATAGTCATCTACTATAGGGCCCATGGAAAGTTTCTGGAGCGATGAGTGTCTCAGAGAAAACTAGTAAAGTCAATACACACACATACACTCACCGGCCACTTTATTAGGTACACCTGTTCAACTGCTCGTTAACGAAGCGAACGTTAAGAAGATTGGAAAAACGTTCCCTGGTCTAATAAGTCTTTATTTCTGCTGCGACACTCGGATGGCCGGGTCAGAATTTGGCGACAACAACACGAAGCAGGGATCCATCCTGCCTTGTATCAACGGTTCAGGCTGGTTGTGGTGGTCCATTCCTTTATAACAACAGTGCTGACAACAGCGATTACACACCATGTCATAAAGCGTGAATCATCTCAGACTGGTTTCTTAAACATGACAATGAGTTCACTGTACTCAAATTGGCCTTCACAGTCACCAGAACTCAATCCAATAGAGCACCTTTGGGATGTGGTGAACCGGGAGATTCACATCATGGATGTGCAGCCGACAAATCTGCAGCAGCTGTGTGATGTTATCATGTCAATATGGCGCAAAATCTCTGAGGAATATTTCCAGTACCTTGTTGTATCTATGCCATGAAGGGTTAAGGCAGTTCTGAAAGCAAATAAATAAGGTGTACCTAATAAAGTGGCCGGTGAGTGTAAACAAGACGAAAAAATATTGTTTGGTTGTTTTCCTGCTGTTAAAAAAACCAAAACACCAAAGTGACCCGAAAGCCAACATGGGAGAGTTAAATGACCGAGAAAATTTGGCCAATTGAAACTCGATTCTGTCCTTCAATTGGCTTGAACTCTGGATCGCTGTAATGTAATCAGTGTGTCAATGAGACCGTCCGGAGTGAATGAAGGATCGCCACACAGCACGACTCTGCAATCCTGCCTGTCACACCAGCAAACTGTTTACATTCCCGAACTGATCTAGAGGGTAACTACATCAAGACATTCAATTCACATTCAGCAAATATTCGTTTTGATGTCAGACAGTCCATATTATTTGACTAGACATTTCTCAATATTCAGCTTAAAGTGACATTTAAAGGGTTAACTAGGTTATTCAGGCAAGTTACGGTAATTAGGCAAGTCATTGTATAACAGTGGTCTGTTCTGTAGACTATACAAAAAATATTGCTTAAGAGGGCTAATAACATTGACCTTAAAATGGTTTGAAAAAAATTAAAAACTGTTTTTCTTCTCGCTATATATATATATATATATATATATATATATATATATATATATATATATATATATATATATATATATATATATATATATATAAACAGTCATTTCTCAGTTGTCTTTACACCTTGCACTGGCTTTTGGGAAATTGTTCAATGAGGCTTTATAGCCAGATTTATACTGACACAACATACTGTACTGCTGGATGGGAATTTAAAGGTCAAAGATTAAAGGCAAACATGAACTTTGCATCCAGAGCCTCATCAGCCAGTTCAGTTCAGACTTTGGGATCAAATAAAAATAAAAATCAGCATTATTTATGGGCTTTTAATATTCTTCATTTTAAAACTGATTGCTTATTCAAGTTAAGCCTTTCATCTAATATTTAATGTTCACTTTTTATTTTAATTGTAGTTTACTGCAGGTATTAGTAATCTTGCTAGATTTTCTTACAATTTATGTTTAATATTGAATTATGTTTTTTTATTATATATTTAAATAAGTCAATCAATAAGTCGATCATGATTTCATAATATGGGTTTACGATCTACCTAAAATCTTATACAAATGCACTATTGGCTATTTCAGTACTTATATATTAATTTAAGTATATGTCTTAAACTCAAACATTTCTCACCTTTCTAAGACAAATCTGACGAGAAACACCTGAGGCAAGACTTGAAGCTCTAAAAGATAATATTCATCAAATGAAATGCAACCGGAGAGCAGTTTTTGTGGACTCTCTCTGTCACTCATTAGTATCCTGTTCGCTCCTGTCATGCCAAAATTAATATAAGCCCGTCTGGCAGCGTCCACTCCAGCCATAACTCACCTTATATCTGTTATCAAGCATCTAAAAATAAAGCTCCTGAGATGAAGAGCATCTGACAGTCAGGGCTAATGATGAAACTTCTGCTCAGACAATGATCTGAGGACAGCAGCGATGTTTACGAGCGAGCTAAATGCTGCATTGTGTAACTATAGTACACAGATGACACTGTTACTTCATATGTGCTTAATATCTCTCTGAAATAACGCAAACACTCTCAAAGTGCGTAAAAGAGTATTAAGAGTTGAGCATGATACGACGAGAATACTAGTTATAGCGTCCATGGATATATACGTTAAATGTCGCCTACCCTAATGTTGTCTTATGGACGGAATGCGTCAACAGATCCGCCATTTTAGTACAGGGTAACGCTCCTTTGAAATGAACGCTTCTTTTAAACGAGCGCCATCTAGCGGTCACATAATGTAATGACCAAATATTATGAACTTCTTTTATAAATACATATAATTTGACATTAACTATTTTTTCTTACCAACCCCACTGGTCTTTTTCACAAGACAACATTTTATTGTTGGAAACTGTGTTTTATATATATCTATATTTGACTTTTGCATGCTTGAGGAAGAGACGTTTTACTTGATTTGGGTCATTAAAAAACTCAGACTACCAATATTATGATATAGGTTGCCTATATCTGCTGTATTCACCCTAAAACCTACAGTAGGTTGACATAAAACCAAAGACAACACCCATTCTTGTCTTAAGACATTAAGCAAATTTTTGAATAACAGTAAGTTCATGACATGTTACATATATAGTAAATCTGCTGGTTTTAAACATACAGCATAATAATAATAAATACAGGTATGTAACAACCATAACATTACTCTTATGTCTTAGGACAAATATGATTAACTTTTGATTACATACACCAAATGTTGACTATTGAAGGTACATTGATAACTATTTATTTGTAGACTACTGTATTGTCAAACCATGCTGCATACAAATGCATTCAACAGACTTGTATGACAGTGTATTGCTGTAGAGGACAAATAAAACACGAGACAGATGTTTAGGAAGAGTTTAGTTTATTTTGTTTGACCTGCAAACTTTTCTAAACAAGACAAACTCTCAGAAAACACACCGGAAACATTATGATGCGCGCGCTCGTGGAGATACCCCGCGGTCGTCTTCAACTGTTGTCTTCAATAGTCCTTCTTTGCTCAACAACTCATCTGAAAAACAAAGCAAAACATTACAACATTCAGACAAAGAGCAGAGAGCATAGAATCACCAAGAGGCGATACTCTAGTGCAATTTGGGAAACAACGCGCTTTTTGAATAAATTAAATAAAAACAAAGCCGCTGTTTGCCATTGCGTCAGCAATGATATCCAATGCACGAGCGATCACTTTCACTTCAAAATGGCCGAATCTGTTGCTCTTGGTCATCCTAGGCTCTTTGCATAAAGTTAAATCATAACAGTTATCATGGTTTCTATTTCAAACTATAGTAAACTAAAGTTTGAAACTATAGTTTAAAATAGAAGATGAGTGGGCCTCGCTACTCCCACCCACCATAACCCTCGCAGCGAGGTCCCACTACCGGCCCCCCGTGTTTCCCTGAGGGTCCTCGGGGGTTGTTTGTTCCCTGCCTAGGGCTCAAAGGCCGCCTCGCCCCAGGGAGTGCACGGAAAGACCGGGCGCCAGGCCGTGCCAGTATTCACTGGATGTTGCTCGGCGGCACATTTCGAGCAACAAACACGTAATATTCTTCGCGATATTGCGTTTATGTACGCAAACCGCAAGGAACTACAGCACAGACGGGCCCGGGTGAAGCATCACGAAGCGGACTTCGTGAGTTTGGCTTAGCTCCACTCGTACCGTCGGTATTGAACTCACCTTGGTCAAGTACAAACAGCTACACCGGGCGAACTGACGACGCTGAGTGAGAGCACACGAGCTTTATAGGAATGCATATGCAAATTTTTACAAGGCACACTGTTGTCTCGTCGTCATGGCGAGCGCTGAGGAGGGCTAAGCTGATTGGAGCACAGATTCTCGGGAATTTGCGTCACGGCTAGTTGCCGTCTGCTGTTGACAAAAATGTCTTAAATATAATAAATATATATTTTTACATTTTTGGTGCTCTGTAATATTCTAGGATGCAGTAGAATATGAAGACAGATGAATATAATTGGATATATGCCGAGCTAGTGTTGTTCCCATACTTATAAACTTCCGGTGACCGGTTGTTGTGAGTTTTATTCCATTTTATACGGTTCCTTTTACATCATTGATGTCGTGATGCAATTAAAATACATTCAGTTAAATAAACTTTGGCATTCATTTCGTTGTTCAAGCGTAAAACGAGACAAAAGGCCCACTCGGCCGTCAGAATCGGCAGACTAGCGCAGACGCTCTATTGAATAAAATGAGGTAAAATAAATGCTCATATTATAAAGACATGGCGGGGGAAATGTAATTTAATGCAGTGCTTCTTGTACAATCTGAGACCCACTTTATATCGGATATCACTCAGCCAGTGGAGATCGCTGATTTTTAAAGAAAACAGACCTTAAACGTGCTGCTTTTTCCTTTGACAGTTTGCTGGAAGCGCTTAACCCAGGTTACTGACAAATTAAAAGTCCTACTAGCATGCTTCAGCATATACCCTAAAATCCCAGAATATCTTTCAAAAAAGAGTACGGGTTTAACACCGCCATCTTGGCCAAATTTACCCACTGGCCTCTGTCCATCATGGCCTCGCAACCCTCCCCATATCATAATTGGCTTTATCACTCTGTCTTCTCTGTCTGTGGTGTGCGGTCTGGTGGAAAACGGCTGCTGTCGCTTCATCCAGGTGGATGCTACACTGGTGGTAGATGAGGAGATTGCTACCCAATAAATACCAAACTAGCTAAATTTAATAACAATATTTCCCCTAAATGCTCATTTTGTACTCAATATGATGAAACACTAAAGCATTTATTTTGGGAGTGTACTTACTGTAAAGTGTTTTGGGTTGACTTTTCCAATTTCATTAAAAAATTCTTATTTCCAAACTTCTGTATTTCCCCAAAACTTGTGTTCTTTGGTTACTCTCTGAGTGTAGATCCTTCTCATTGTACATTTTTATTGATTTATTGTTTTTTATAGCAAAGTTTTACTTCCATAAATGTTAATTTTCAAAGAAACACCCTTACCTTTTTATTTTCAGAAAGGACTTTGAAATTTATGTGATCTCTTTAAAAGACTCTAACAATTACACTGCATGTAAAACACTTTCTCGGTGTAAATCATTTAAACTTGTTTAATTTGCTGGAATTCTATTTATGTAACCCTCTTTGTCTCGTTGTTCTTATTATATCTTTGCAATGTTCTTTTTTGCATTAAAAAAAGTAGATGAGGAGATTCCCCCTATGTGTAAAGCGCTTTGAGTGCCAAGAAAAGTGCTATATAAATGTAAGGAATTATTATTATTATTATAAAGCACTGTTCTACCATCATGATATAGCCAGACTAAAATGAAGATCACATTATTACGATTAGCTTAAACTACAGCGAACACTCCACTCACTGACAAACAGCCCCTTTCATAAAGATTTATTCCACAGGTCTGTCATAATCAGGCAAATATACATTAACATACAGAATATCGGCCTCTTGTGATGCGCCACACGTTAAATAACGCAATAGTTCAAGACACACGTTTGCTTTTTTTCTCTACTTAAAAGAACGATAACAATACATCATAACAAGAGCAACAACAACAACAATAATTCATATCATAAAGATAAGCCAAGTTGTCTTTTCTAAAATTCAATATATAGCGACTCTTTTAAGGTGCACCACATGATCGGCAGGTGACTTGTTAAAGAAACTCAACAAATGTTGCACCATGACACACACAGTGAAATAGACAGAGACTTTTTGCAAACGTTGTATATGTATATAAGTGTCTCTTTAAGGTCGTCTTCTGGCACTTTCTCCAGAGCGCGTCCGGCTCGGCTGTGTTTCTAAAGTTAAAGCAGTCTGTTTTTGTTGGTTTGGCACACGTCAGGGTGGCAGCGGTGGTAGAGTAAGGCTTCTCTTCTTCTCTTTATATCCAGAAGACTCTGATATCTCATCTCTCACAGCACCTCTGCAGGAAAACAGCAGAAACACATGTGAGAAGATGATTTATTGAACTGTTAAAAGCTTGCCAACAACATCTATGACTGGTATTATGAAGCTGAAAATAGAGACGCTTTGCAGAATGCCAAGGCTGCTTTTTTCAGTCATTCACACTGTCCTAAAGTCAACAAACAGCAGAAATCATCAGTTTCATGCATGGAAAATAGCTTGGAGACTCTCTTAATCATCCTTTATACATTATTTTCAAGATTTTATTTTAGGTTCAGTTTAGTTCAGTTCAGTATAATGTAAATGTCACTGCTGAACGACGAAACACTGGAAAGCAACTCCACTGGTGACCAGATTTAATCCATATATGATCTAACATACAGCTGAAACCAGCAGTTTACATACACTCTAAAAAAAAGAAACACAACCATTTAAAAAAAAATTCTGATGTTAAATGATACTAAACGTTTACTATTTTAAGTCCGTTAGGATCACCTAAATGATTTACATTTGCTAAATGCCAGAATAAAGAGAGAATTTTTTATTGAGAATTTTTATTAATTTCTAGACAGTCAAAAGTTTACACACATTTCCTTGGTGTTTGTTTCGCTTTGCTTTTAAACTGTTTAACTTTGGTCAAATGTTTTGGGTACTCTTCCACAAGCTTCTCACAATAGTTTGCTGGAATTTTGGCCCATTCCTCCTGACAGAATTTGTGTAACTGAGTCAGATTTGTTGGCTGTCTTGCTCTCACAAGCTTTTTCAACTCTGCCCTCAAATTTTCTATAGGATTGACATCGGGGCTTTGTGATGGCCACTCCAAAACATTCACTCTGTTGTCCTTTAAGCACATTTGAACTCATTTGGCAGTACGCTTAGGGTCATGGTCTGTTTGGAAGAGCCATTTGTGGCCAAGTTTTCATTTCCTGGCTGATGTCTTGAGATGTTGCTTCAGTATTTCTACATGATGTTCTTTCTTCTATGCTGTGAAGTGGACCAGTCCCTCCTGCAGCCAAACAGCCCCACAACATGATGCTGCCGCCCCCATACTTCACAGTTAGGATGGTGTCCATGAGCGTGTAAGCTTTCCCCTTCGTCCTCCAAATGTAACACTGCTCATTATAGCCAAACAGTTCAATCTTAGCTCCATCAGAGCACAGCACATGTCTCATGAAATTTGTCTTTTTCCCAGTGTAATTCAGCAAATTGTAACCTGGCTTTGTTGTTGATTCTGGCTAGTTGATTTTCCCATGTTGTCACACAAGGAAGCAGTGTGTGTTTGAGGTTTTCCTTCAATACTATTCTACAGTTGTGCCTCCAATTAACTCAAATGTTGTCAATTAGCCAATCAGAAACTTCCAAAAGCTTGACATCATCATCTGAGCTTTTTCAGAGGCAGAATAATCTTACTGTATGTAAACTTGACTTTCAAGAAAGGTTATAACAATTTCTCTTATAATCTCTCTCTCATTATTTTGCTATTAAGCAGAACAGAAACAAATGTGATCATCCTAACTTACCTAAAAAATAAGTTTAGTCTCATTTAAAAAAAAAAAAAACTAATTATGTGCCTCTTTATAAAGTGTATGTAAACGTCTGGTTTCAACTGTACGTAATCTAACAAAATCTGATTCTACCTGCCACATGTTGAGGTTTCATAGGCCCCGCCTTCATCATGAACGGTTCTCCTCCCTCGAAGGCCATGATTGGGTCAGCCGGTTGACTTTGCCCACTGTTCCCGCTGTGATTGGACAGCTTGATTATCTCCTCAAAGTCTGCTGCGTCTCCATTGGAGGACAGTCCATTCTGATGCTTAGTGGGCGGAGCTCCGTTAATGACCGGTGCTGCGTCCCAGGACACAGAGCTGAGGAAGACACACAAGCGGGAAAATAAGCAAAACATAATTCATGCAGCTTCATTTCAATTTCAATTCATGCAGCGTCTCGATTACCTCATTGGTGATTGGTTTGTCGCACCAGTATGAAGAGCTTCTGACGGATTTTTCTTTATTACTGCAAGACGAGAGGAAAACAACATTGTATTTTTTATTTGAACCCTACTTACATGATATTAATAAAAGAGTGATTTTTATATATTCACAGAACTATAAATAGATTTTTACCGCTGTCAGTGACTCTGCCATTCACTTGAGTTGAAGTTTTAACATCTTTCTGCAAAGAAATGAATAAACCAGGTTAATTTTCTTTTATTGAGTGTGTTTAAGATGAATTTATGAAACACACACACATCTCACCTGTGCTCCTGCGTCACTCTTACGAGTCCTCTTCATGATTTCTTCCAGACGCTAAAAATGTAAACACAAACGTTAAACCAACAGAGCTGAACTAAAATCTCAAATACAATTGAAGACAAAATTTTGAGTCCCTCTGTGTAATTAAAACATATTTCCCAAGTGCTATATTTAACAATTATTTCATTCATTCATTCATTTTCCTTCTTCCTTAGTCTCTTTACTCATCAGGGGTCGCCACAGCGGAATGAACCGCCAACTTGTCCAGCATATGTTTTACACAGCGGATGCCCTTCTAGTTGCAACCCAGGAGACCAGAGCACCCAAAGGAAACCCACGCCAACACGAGGAGAACATGCAAACTCCACACAGAAATGCCAACTGACCCAGCCGGGACTCGAACCAGCAACCTTCTTGCTTTGAGGTGAAAGTGCTAACCACTGAGTGACCGTGCCGCCAGATTTTTTTCAACTTATTTTTAAATATAACAGTTTCAATAAATTATTTCCAATAACTAATTACTTACGATTGCACAATTATGACAGCGCCAAATATATTTTGACGTTGTTGATTTGGAGGATTTTACCAGTTTAGACAGTTCTTTCTGTCCTAATGCTGAGAAAGTAATAACAATAAGTAATAATAATAATATTAATATAGTATGCACTCACTATATTTTAACATATAGCTGGTAAGAATTATTAGCCCTTCCGTGAAATTAAAATATTTAACATAGATATTATTTTCAACACATTTTTTCAACAATAATAATCATAACTAATTTCCAATAACTAATTAATTCTATTTTCACAATTATGACAACATCTAATATTTGTATGTATTTGATGTATTATTATGCAATATTTTTAAGATACTAGAATTCAGCTTAAAGTGCGATTTAAATTAGGCAAGTTATGTTTATTAGGCAGGTCATTGGATATCAGTGGTTTGTTATGTAGCCAATTAAAAAAAATTTTTGATTAAAAATATTGATCTTATAATGGTTTTAAAAAATTAAAACTGCTTTTCCTGGCCAAAATAAAACAAATAAGACTTTCTCCAGAAGAAAAAAATTATAATAGAAAATACTGTGAAAAATTCCTTGCTCTGTTTAAACATCATTTGGGAAATAGTTAAAAAAGAAAAACTACAAATTTCACAGGAGGGCGAATAATTCTGACTGTATTTCTGCTGTTTTAATTAAACATGTGGAGAAGGGACTTTTATTTTACCTTCTTTCTCTCCAAGCGTTCCTGCTCCTCCTTCTGGAAGTGTTTCTCTCGTTCAATCCTCTGTTTCTCTGCTTCCTCTTTGGCTTTAGATTCAGCTTCCTCTCGCTGCCCAAGACACATAAACCCCATCATTCATTTATTACGTGTCTCCAAAATACCCAAAACTCTTGTGTCATTAAGGCTTGTCACGATAATCAATTTAATGTGGGTGTCTGATAACTGAAAATAGATCTGGTAGCAGATATCACAGCCTCTGTTATTTTTTACCTTTGCCCTTTTTAAAAGAATACAATCTATTGTGTGGTCTTTGGAAGAGTGTACTTGCATTATAATGCTTAATGTTCACCATTTGTAAAGCTGCTTTGAAACAATAATCATTGTAAAAAGCACTATACAAATAAACTGTAAAATGTCATTCTGACATTATATAAGGAGACGCATAAAATGGTCTTAAATTGACAATATTATAGTTTATCGCAATATATTTTGTTGTAATAAATCGTACAATTAAAAAAAAACTATATCATGACAAGCCTAGTGTCATCACACCCAACACACAAGGTTTAGCTAGTTGTTTTGGTCCAATAATGAGGTTATGGAGGCGTTTTCCGTGTTACTGCCAAAAATTAAAACTATTATTTAAATATAAATACTAAATGAAACAAGTTAGAAATATTGCCTACTACAACAGTGACAACTATTGTTTTTTAAATGAAATAAAATATATATATATATATATATATATATATATATATATATATATATATATATATATTAAAATTAATTATAAAAAAGTTAAAAGTCAATTATAAAATTACTAAAACTAAGAGACTATATTATATAAAAAATATAGACCTACACATATATAAATAAATACCGAAACTAACCAAATTAAAGCTACACAGAAATATCAAAATAATTTATTCCAATAAACCGAAAACATTCCAATGAAAGATAATTTAACATTTAAATCAATTATGAAAATACTGATACTATAATAATAATGGTCAACATAATGATCTAGTCAGCTGATAAAGAACTTTTCTGAATGAATTTAAAAAATGTGCGCAATTACTGCACAAAAATAAACTTCCCTTTGCTGCCACAAGGTGGAAGCAGATGCCAACTATTCCTCATAGTATTATACAGTGAACTGAAGTCGCGTTGTAGAAACCGAATAATAGACTTAAATGCTAATAAATACAAATATTGGATCAAGTTTAATCTGCCAGTATATTTATCAGCGTCCTCCATCACAGTTTTGTTCTTGAACGAATCATTTCTGATGCTGTTAAGACACAGATGCCCTCTGTATGTCCCACAAACAGAGCCATTAGCCTGTCCTGCATCATCAAATCAAATCTTCATGTCAGATGGTCTGTGTTTTCAGGATAGATCAGATAGATCAGAGTTGCCTGGAGGTTTTCGCTTTGTATGCCCTCAGTAATATTGAACATGTGTGTAAATATAATGTAATAAACACTATAATAGAATATGGAAAATACTGAAATGAACTAAACATAATGATCACCTGCTTGATCAAGTAATGTATTGAATTTGAGGCTGAAATTAATTTATTTTATAATTAGATGAATTAAAATTAACATTTTATTAGATTGACAGCTAGAAATGTTGCCATGGTAACTGAAATAAGTGGAAATATTACATAACACTCAGACAAACGTTATGCAGGAATATTGAAAACATTAACAGATCTGGAAAAGGCACATAAAATGTTCATAAAATAAAATAAAAAACTAAAAGGAAAACTAAAAATATAAAAAAATGAGTGATGATTCCTATCTCTTGACAGCTCTTTTTGAGTTCATTCATTGCTCCTCCAGATTACTTTCTATTTCTTTTCCATACAATCTAGACATTAACACTTGCACGATTTTCTTTTTGTCCAATAATTGTCTGGAGTTATTCATGGTACTGAAAGTAATTTGTTCATTCTGATAAATTGCCTTTTAATGTGGAATGGACTACCCCTAGCCCTAACCCGAACCCTGTTAATTTTTGTTTTAATTCACTTATTGTTTACAATTTAACTGTTGTAGTTGTTCCCATATTTCACGCAAAGCATCATGGGCCATAGGAAAAGCGTGGAATGTGTGGTCTCCATTACCCAGAATGCAGTGCAGTGCTCACCTGTTTCTGCAGCCGCAGGTTTTCCTCGTGCTCAGCTCTGGCTCTCTCCTGCGCCTCCTTCTCCTCCTGCAGACGCTGCTGCTCCGCCATCAGTTTGGCCTCTTCATCTCTGCGCCTCCTCTCCTCCTCCTCACGTCTGAGGTGTTCCTCACGCAGAGCTCTGGAGGAACATCAGGCAGGGTTACAGGAAATATTTTTAGTACTTAACTTTAGCTTCCATTTTAATAAATGCTTTTATGTTTACCTACAGCTAAAGTCAGAATTATTAGCCCCCTTTAGATTTTTTTCCCTTTTTTAAATATTTCCCTGATGATGTTTAACAGAGCAAGGAAATTTTCAAAGTATAATATTTTTTCTTCTTGAGGAAGTCTTATGTTTTATTTTGGCTAGTTATTTTTTTTAAACAGCATTTTAAGGTCAAAATTATTAGCCCCTTTAAGCTATACATTTTCTTGACAGTCTACAGAACAAACCATTGTTATACAATAACTTGCCTAATTACCCTAACATGCCTAGTTAACCTAGTAAAGCCTTTAAATGTCACTTTAAGCTGTATAGAAGTGGCTTTAAAAATATCTAGTCAAATATTATTTACTGTCATCATGGCCAAGATCAAATAAATCAGTTATTAGAGATGAGTTATTAAAACTATTATGATTAGAAATGTGCTGAAAAAATCTGCTCTCCGTTAAACATAAATTGGAGAAACAATAAAGAGCGGGCTAAAAATTCAGGGGGGCTAATAATTCTGACTTCAACGTTACAGTAATTTTAAACAAAGTTTCATTTTTAAGATTTTTTTTCATAAATGTATGTATTTATTTTATTTTTGTTTCAAAAATTCAAGTTTTACCCTAATCACCAGTTTATTCATTTTAAAACTATCCACAGGGCATATTTAAAAACACGTACACGACATATCATAGGTTTATCTCCAGATCCATATTGTAAGTTCTGTGAACCACCGCATCCAGATACCTTTTTACATATGATGTGGGAATGTCCGGAGGTACAAAAACTTTGGGATTCGGTGCTGGACATTTTATTTAAAGTTACAAAAATTTGTTTCCCCAAAGACCCTATACTGTTACTATTGAATGATAACTCTCAATTTCCCTTAAATGCAAAGGTCCGTAAATTTTGGTTAGCTGCTTCAACTGCTACAAAGAAAATGTTGGTACAAAGGTGGAAACCTCCTCATGATCTCTCAGTTAAGCACTGGTTACATTCATTATTGGAAATATTGTATCTGGAACTGTCATCAGCACGGCTCAACAATGCCAAAGTGGACATTCTTACGGCGTGGAAAATCTACATATGCAATGTCAAAGAAATCTTGGACACTTAACCCTCATCTGATGCTACGGATGACAACTTAATGGAAATTATCTAACAGCTTGGTCTAAACTATAGTTATTCTGTGTTTCCTGATGTGCGTATAATGGGGTGGGGGGGGGGGGGGGGGGGGGGAAGAATATATATGGGGTTATATCTGTTAAAAGTATTTTGTTATCCGATTGTAAAAATTGTATATTCTCACTTTCGGAAATAAAAAAACTGAATTACAAAAAAAAAAAAAAAAAAATTCAAGTTTTGAATTTCAGTTATTTCTAGTAAATTTGTTTTTAATTAGTTGCTAGAAGGCCACTTTTGTAAACTTTGACAACAACAACAACAACAAAAATAAAACAACAACAACAACAATAATAAAATTTATTGAGATTTATACATAATCTTAAAGCTGAATAAAAAATCCATTAATGAAACTATTTGTAAATCTGTAATCTAAGTCAAAATATTTCTCAAAATATTAAGCAACTGACCTTTAAAGTTGTCCAAATTAAGTTCTTAGCAATGAATATTACCAAATAAAAATGACATTTTTTATATATTTAGAGTAAAACAATTACAAAGTATCTATGTAATAATATTATTATAAAAAATTATTAATGAAAAAAATCATACACAAACACACACACAATTTTTTTTACCCATAATAATGTATTTTGATTACTGATGAAAACATCCCTATGCAACATAAGACTAAGTTTTGTTTCCATGTTTCTTATATAATATTTCTTTCTTTTATTTTGTTTCTTTTTGAACAGTTTTAGTTAACAATAGCTCTGTTCTTTGCAGAGTGTGCTGGACATTATGAACATATGGATTAAGTGGCATTTAAAGCACTTTTTTGGGGATTTTTCACAGCTCACAGATTTTTTTTGTATTTTGTAAGGACTGAAAGTGCTAAGTTTTGAAAATTGCTTTCAGTGCAATGTTTTTGTTATGTTGTGTTATCAACAAAAAAGTAAAAATGCTATTTTAAAAGTGGTGATGTCATGTACTTGTGAATTATCCATTCAGTTTACATTTTTACTGCATAACCAAAACAAATAGTGACACATTCACATGTAATATTTGAAATTCAAAATGACATCACCAACTAGTGGCTGAACATGCAAAGTACAGCATTATTAGTCATTTCCAATAACCCCTCTGAACATCTTTTAACAACATTTTCGTCTTTATGCAAAACATTTTAAACATGCAAAATAATGAGAATAAAAATAAAAAACAGACCTGCTCCTCTGCTCCTGCTCTCGCCTCTCCTGCTCCTCCTTCTCTCTCTGTTCTCGAGCCTGACGCCTCTTCTCCGCCAGGACCCGTGCCGCCTCCTCAGGGTCAGTGGTCCCGGCGGTGGGCTTAGAGATGGCAGTATTGGGCTCCGGAGACAGCGATCGAGAAGACGTGCTCGCCGCATTGACCACCTCTGGAGTCTGAGGAGCCACTGTGATTGGAGCAGAGGGAGAGAGGGGCGTGGCCGGAGCAGATGACACTGTAATGTCAGGAACAATAGAAGCAGCTGAACAAAAAAGAAAAAAAAACATCAAAAATCCATCAAGAAAGTGAAGTCATTACATAATAAGAGTCATGAAACCCTAAAGGACATTTTAAAAAAATGTTAAGATACTTATTATAATGAATACTTGATTTTGATTTACATTCAAAAGTATGTTATTTCCAGATAACAACCATTGAAACTAATAGCACGGGCTAATCCGGGTCATCATAACTGAGTATATTTACATTCATATTCATATTTTTATCATACCTGCTAACATTTGTCTCCAAAATATGATGGGATGGGTGTTGTGGAGGTGTTTGTTTGTCTGAATAACATAGATGAGATCCGGGTAAGTAACTGGAATGGGTTTTGAGTGGCTGCTGAGATCGGATACTATACCATAGTTGGTGACCAGGGAGTGTTACAGACTGTACCAAAAAGCTGAGGGCCGGAGGCAGGGTGAAATTACGGGAGTTTTTCAGGAGAAATTACAAACAAGAGGGTGGCGGGTGATGGGTGTGAAATACAGGAGACTCCCAGGAAATACGGTATGATTGATATCAGGGGTGGCCAACCCTGTTCCTGGAGAGCCACCTTCCTGCAGATTTCAGTTGCAACCCATATCAAACACACCTAATTATCCTATTACCTATTATTAATGTAATTATCACGTGGTGTTCAGGTTCTAATTAATTGGTTCAGGTGTGTTTGATATGGGTAGCAACTGAAATCTGCAGGAAGGTGGCTCTCCAGAAACAGGGTTGGCCACCCCTGATTTATATGGTTACTGTATGCGCCACACTGCTGTTTTTGACTGTTTGGCTCCATCTTGTGACTGAATAATATGTAGGTGGTTAGTGTGGGCTCCATTCAGCCAATTTTGTCCCACAATTCTTATGTTTAATGAAAGAGTATTAAAGGTCAAGTCAGTTTTTGTGTGTAATTGTTTAGGTTTGTGGCAAGTAGCTATGTAACAAGTGGGATAATGTACATCTAGATGGTTGATACCACCTGGATATACATTATCCCTTACATATTGGTGCCAAAGCATCATGAGTAATGCAATCAAATTACTTTTTTCAAGTAACTTGCAAAGTAACGCATTACTTTTAATTTCCTACAAAATATCTGAGTTGCTTTCTCAAATACGTCATGCCAGTAATATTGTTTTCCCATGTACTGACTGGCTGTCCTATTTTGAGAGAATCAGTAACAATATGTGTGTGTAATTTTATTTTTTAAAGTAATATATTACAACCGTGAGCCTGTATTACTCTTAAAATAATGCCAAAATAACACAACTTTTACTTTCACATCGCTTCATAAAAACACTATGATTGACATTCTCCCTTTGTACGTGTCATCAGAGGGGGAAAGCCCCGCCCAATAGTGATGATCTCTCCCTCATTAGCATAGGACATTAGTCTTGATTTTGAATCTGCCACTATAACTATGCTGAGATATATGCATTGATAGCTCCGCCTTCTTTTGAAAAGAGCACAATCTCATTTGAATTTAAAGCGACAGTCACCAAAATGGCACAATTAGGTTGAAAGCCTAAAAGAGGCAAGTTCAGAGGGTTATAAAACATTATTTGTGAGTTAAAACTCCACATACACACTCATTTTGTAAAAAGTGGCATAATTGGTTTCCTTTAACAAGGTAAAAGTCACCCTGGTCTCTTTGGAAACCATTGAGGTGTCATGCAGATGTATCTGTTTAGTTTTGGGTCTACAGTGTGGTCTCACTCACTCTTTGTGTCTTTGGGAGGCTCAGGCTGTCGGGGCTCCTTTGTTTCCACTGTGACTGCAGCGACGGCGGGCGCCTGCACACGAGCAGGGGTCTGCGCCCGTTTAGGCCGGGTCTTGGTGCCCGGTGGAGTTCGGCCTGAAGAGGATGAAGGTTTGGGGGACACTGCTGGGTTCGGCGAGAGAGGGCGACTCCTGGGCGTCGCAGGAGAGGAAGCTCTGTTTTTAGCTTTGACATTTGGGCTAAAAAGAGAAGAGATGTCAGAGCATTCCTTTATTTCATTTCATCATGTGCTTTTGTCATTTTTTTGTCATTTGCTATTTCAAGTTTTTTTTTTTGTTTCGCTTTTATTTATTTCCAGATGACAGTAAATTAAGTATTTTTGTCTTGGTTTGCGCTAAATAATTTTTATTATAAATATTTTTAGTTTTACTTTTATTTATTTCCAGATGACAGTAAATTTAAATTTTTTAATCTTATTTATTTTCATTTATTTTTACTTATTTATTTTTGTCCATTTTTTAGTTTTCCTAATATAATTTTTGTATACATTACAGCTATTTTTAATAGTTTATCTTTGTAATATTAATATTTATTCATTTTTTCATTCATTCATTTTCTTGTTGGCTTAGTCCCTTTATTAATCCGGGGTCGCCACAGTGGAATGAACCACTAAGCGGATGCCCTTCCAGCCACAACCCATCTCTGGGAAAAATATTATTATTATTTAGGTTAATTTGTGTATTCTATTTTCATTTTTTATTTTCAGTTTTATTATGCATTTATATCAGTTGCTTTTATATCAGTGCATAAGTTTACTTTGATATTTTCAGTTTTGTTTAATTAATCACTTAATTTTAAGTTTTAGTAATTTTATTGTGCTTTTGTCATTTGTTGTTAGTTTATTCTTGTTATTTGTCTCAATATTGTTTTTATTTTAATATTTATTTTAATATTAATTTTTTTTGGTTTAAATATTTTTAATATTAGAAATTCTGGCAGACATTTACTTGTAAATACACTTTTTTTAAAATACAAACATAAAACTTTTTAAGACACTCAAAAAAAGAGAAAATGAAAAAAAAAAAACAACCAACAGTCATACATTTTTTTAAATTAAACAACATTTAAACATACTTTCCCCCAACCAACCACCCATCAGTGCTATCCAATGGTAAAAGTAGGTACTAAAGGCATAGTAAACAAATTAATCACAAGTTTGTAAAAAGTAGATATAAGGGGAACACATTTTTTCTAATAACAAAATCTTGTCTATTAGAGTATTATCTGATTTTTTAAAAACTTTGTTTTAACAAGTGATTTTAATGCTTCAAATTGTTCATCAAATCGCCATGGAAACATTTCTAATTTTACTATTGCAGTTCGTTTATAAAAAAAAAGAAATAATAAAGACATATATACAAGTATAAAAGTATCAAATACCTTTATTAATAACTTATACACTTACATTGATTTTCATTACAAATATCTGAAATTTCCTGAATTAAGATACATATCCTTGAGAATATAAATGACTAAAAATGTTTTAATTTTAAAAATGTTTTAAACCCAATCTTATTTAAATTTAAACAATAATACTTGCATTAGCAATTTAGCCTTAGATTGTCTTTTTATGGCCTTATTTCTGTTTACAGATTTTTATTTTTAAAATGTGAATATTATTTATAACAATTACACTCATGATGTAAGTCTGAACAATAATACTGCTTGCCTTAGTACCATAGACTGTAAAATATATAGACGTAGTATCCGTGACGTCACCCATAGGTTTCTAAAGAGCGCAAAAGAAGCCACAAGTAGGCGCGGCCAACCGTCGCCATTTTGTTCGTGCGTCATCACACCCACGGCGGGAGACCAAACAAGGGCAAAGAGGCGGAGAGTGAGCGGAGCTACAGACACCTGCTGGCATTTAGCTTAGACCTGGTTCAGACACACTTTACTTTGGGAGAACGCTTAATATTTTATCACCTGCGACTCGTTTGTATTCTGACCACTTGTGCTTGGTTGTATACTATATCAATAAAGTGTTTAGACTTTTAAAAACACTGCTGTAATACATTGAGCCACTAAGTATTGTTCTTATGACGTTTTTCAACAGGAGGAAAACGCGAATTACTTCCAAACACTTCAGATATAGTCTGTGTTAGTTAATGTAAGACTATTAATGAAATCCAGCATAACACTGTATGACAACGCTTCAGATGACGATTCTAGAGCCTACAGCTAATCAATCTGACAGATTCTGGAGTGCGTTACAGCTCTAAATATAAATTTAAACGATAAATGATCTTAAATAAAACAAATACATGAATAGAGATGGTATATAAGTATAACTTTACTCACATGGGAAACGGAGGCCACGTGAATGGTTTGTGAGCACAATTAAGTGCCCTCACCATGACATTCCATCAAATAATTGTAGGAAACAAGTCCAAAAGACAGTCGACTGTGTAAAGCCACATAAAACAACACAGAAATACGATAAATATGCCGAGATCAGTGGCTAATCTGCAGGATTCAGCTGAGGTGACGTGACGGCGATCAGCGAGACCTAGCTGTCAATCAAGTGGCCACTCCCTTTAATTATGCAAACTTAAAATAACTTAATATAAAGGAAACGGATGAGTTATAAAAAAATTCACCCCCCTCACAGTTGTCATGAAGGGTAATATTAGCTGTATTAACCAAAATCTTTTTTTGTACCAGGCTGTAAAAACTTTTTTTCTGCTGTAAAGTTGGCCATTCTAACAGTGGGCTCAATTGAAATTTGCTCTGTTTTGGAGCCAGGAGCGGCCAAGACTAGCGGAATTTCGGATGAATTGCAGTTTTAGTTACTTTCGTATTGGCTTCCTGAGAGAGAGCGGGAGGTTGCCGCTTGCTTAGTACGTACTTCAGTGAGGAAAAAGAAATTATGCTACAAAATAGCCAAAATATGAGCTCAGTTTAATTATTTTAAAGCTGATTTACTATTTCTTTTCACTAATCAGCTGAACACAAAGCCTGTAAAAGAGCTAAAAGTCTGCCAGGGGCCCTGCTGAGCCTGTGTGTGTGTGTGTTTCTATATGTATGTATGTGCTAGTCACCTGGCTTCTGTTTTCGTTCTGGTTACAGATTGGGATTGTCTCTTCTTCTCCACTTTTTCTTTAGACAGAGCGCTCTTCTCCTTCTCATTCTCTCGTTCCTTGTCCTTCTTTTCTTTCTTCTTCTTCTCAAACTAGAAAAGGAACACAATAATAGATCAAAGAACTAAAACAACAACTGCTAACATCAAAATCATGACTGACGAAAAATAAACTTTTGTCTGGAGAAGTTTTAAGCTAGCGTTAAGTTGTAAAAAGAACCATTTAATATAAACTTTCAGAAAAAACACAACATAAAGAGAAAGGAAAATAGCGAGATTTTTCCAATATTGTGCAGCCCTAGTGTGTGTGTGTGTGTTTACCGGTGTGGAGTTGCGTCTGTGTTGTCGCTGTGTGATGTCTGGAGTGCTGGCCGAGACTCTCCAGCGTTCAGCGCTGTGCTGGTGAGGATGATGATGATGAGAGCAGGGTGTCAGAGGGGATACAGACGCAGAGCGGGAACACTGATCTGAGAAAACACACACCAGATATTTAGAGACACTCACTCATTTATTTATGCATACAACACTACAACTGAGATCATACACTACTGTTTGAAGGGATAGGGCTGGTAGAATTTTTTTTATGTTTTGCATTTCTTATGTTCATCAACCGGGTGACACAGTAGCTCAGTGGTTAGCACTGTCGCCTTACAGCAAGTAGACCACTGGTTCGAGTCCCGGCTGGGCCAGTTGGAATTTCTATGTGGAGTTTGCATGTTCTGTTGGCGTGGGTTTCCTCCGGGTGCTCCGGTTTCCCCTACAGTCCAAAGACGTGCTATAGGTGAACTAAATTGGCTGTAGTGTATGTGTGTGGATGAGTGTGTATGGATGTTTCCCAGTACTTGGTTGTAGCTGGAAGGGCATCCGCTACGTAAAACATGTGCTGGTTAAGTTGGCGGTTCATTCCGCTGTGGTGACCCCGGATTAATAAAGGGACTAAGCCGACAAGAAAATGAATAAATATTAATATTACAAAGAAAAACTATTAAAAATAGTTATAGTTAATAATGTGTACAAAAATTTAATTAGGAAAACTAAAAAATGGACAAAAAATAAATAAGTAAAAATAAATAAAAATATATAAATAAGATAAAAAAATGTAATTTACTGTCATCTGGAAATAAATAAAAGCGAAACTAAAAATATTTATAATAAAAATAATTGAACGCAAACCAAGACAAAAATACTTAATTTACTGTCATCTGAAAATAAATAAAAGCGAAACAAAACTAAAAAAAAACTTGAAATACAAGCTTTTTTTAAATAATAAATAGGGACTAAGCCGAAGGAAAATGAATGAATGAATCTAATATAAATGAACTATTTATCATTTTTTTCTTTATTTAAAAATGCAAAATAACTATGTTTGTTGTCACTTTACACACAAAATATGTATAACTGGATTTTACCAACAAAAAACCACCCAAACTAAAAATTTATAAAAATATGGATATAATATGGAATGATATGGAGTTGGTAATATGTATCAATAATAAAAATAACAATTTATGTAATTTTCACCTTAATATTAAACTAAATAGCCAATTCCATCAAATAAAATCAGTAAAAAAAAAAGTCCAACTAGAAAAAATGGCACCACTTCTGAATTGAAAATGCTTCATTATAAACTAATAAAGCTAAAGGTAAAAAATACAGTTGAAATCAGAATTATTACTTCCTCTGAATTATTAGCCCCCCTGTTTATTTCTTTCCCCAATTTCTGTTTAACGGAGAGAAGATTTTTTCAGCATATTTCTAAAAATAATAATGATAATAAATAATAATAAATTATAAATTATAAAAAATAATTAATTGACTAGATAATTTTCAAGACACTCCTATACAGCTTAAAGTGACATTTAAAGGCTTAACTAGGTTAATTAGGTTTACTAGGCAGGTTAGGATAATTAGGCAAGTTTTTGTATAATAATGGTTTGTTCTGTAGACTATTGAAAAATATATAGCTGAAATGGGCTAATAATATTGCCCTTAAAATGGGTTTAAAAAAATTAAAAACTGCTTTTATTCTAACCAAAATAAAACAAATTAGACTTTCTCCAGAAGAAAACATATTATCAGACATACTGTGAAAATATCTTTGCTCTGTCAAATATGATTTGTGAAATATTTAAAAAAGAAAAAAAAAACTAAGGGGCTAATAATTCTGACTTCAACTGTATATACACAGAACAGATCATTGAAGTTTATTTGAGATATAAATAAGATGAACGGCTTGTTTTCTCTGTGTTTATAAAGTGTGTTTAAGTCATTAGTAGGGTGTGTATGTAGTGTGGTGACTTTAAAGGGGACCTATTACGCAAAAATCACTCTTATAAGTGGTTTAAACACAGTTGTGTGGCAGCAGTCTGTGAATATATCATCTAAAAGAAACACTTTGATTGACATTCTCCCTTTGTACGTGTCACTAGAAAGGGGAAAGCCCCGCCCACTAGTGACAATCTCTCCCAAATTAGCATAGGACGTTAGTCTTGTTTGTGAATCTGCCACTATGCTGGCACGCATTTGTAGCTCCGCCTTCTTTTAAAAAGAGCACAATCTCATTTGAATTTAAAGCGACAGTCACTAAAATGGCACATTAGAATCAAAAGGAACAGTTTCAAAGAGTTATAAAACATTATCAGTGTGATATTTTAAGCTAAATCTTCACACTCTAGGGACATCAGAGACCTATTTTACATTTTATGTAATCAGTGTGGTGTGTGTGTAACTCACGGGGGTCGCTGCTGTTCTGCAGGGTGGCGACGCTGCGGCTGCGAGCCAGAAAGGAAAGGGTAGGCGTCATCAGTCGCTCCACGATTCGACTCTCCCACGGGCTCAAGCGCAAACTGCGGGCTGACACAAGAGGGTGCTGTTAACATCAACATATGCTGACACAAACCACAGGTCACTGGACAAAGGGCCAATCAGCAGGCTGTAGCAGTGCTGCTAGACAAATCAGAGCAGCCGTTACAGGAAGCAGACTTATCAGGCCCTTCGTTGAGTGAACACTGATCCTTTTCTTGATCTGGACTCATTTCTGGACACTACAGTAAATATTAGTGAATGCTGTAGTGGTTTATGTACACTCATATGTTTGCTTTGTCTGTTTGATGTAACTCAAGAGAGTTAAAGTACAACTTAGTGTATTTAAGTAGTACTCAGTATTTACTCATGCTGTTTAACTTGAAAAATGTTGCTATTTTACACACACACACACACACACACACACACGTGTAGAACTATCTTTATGGGGACTTCCCAAAGACATAATGTTTCTACTGTACAGACTGTAAATTCTGTCCCATTATTTCTAATCCCAACCCTCACAGGAAACAGGAACCTGCATTTTTACATGTTCAAAATATTTCATTCCATCTTATTTATGATTTTTTTATAATTAAAAATGTCCCCATGACGCTAAATTTACTGGAATTGTATTGGTATAATTATGGGGACATTTGGTCCCCACGATGTTAGGAATAAAAGACACACACTTTCTATTCTATTCTATTCTATTCTATTCTATTCTATTCTATTCTATTCTATTCTATTCTATTCTATTCTATTCTATTCTATTGTTCATACATTTTCTTTTCGGCTTAGTCCCTTTATTAGGGGTTGCCATAGCGGAATGAACCGGCAATTTATCCAGCACATGTTTTACGAAGCCGATGCCCTTCCAGCTGCAATATATATATCTGGGAAACATCCATACACACTCATACACTACGGACAATTTAGCCTACCCAATTAACCTGTACCGCATGTCTTTGGACTGTGGGGGAAACCGGAGCACCTGGAGGAAACCCACGTCAACACAGGGAGAACATGCAAACTCCACACAGAAACGCCAACCGACCCAGCACTACCTACTGCATCACCATTTCGCCCCATATTATATTATATTATATTATATTATATTATATTATATTATATTATATTATATTATATTATATTATATTATATTATTTTATATTAAGTTATATTAAGTTATATTATATTATATTATTTTATATTATATTATATTATATTATTTTATATTAAGTTATATTATATTATATTATATTATATGATTTTATATTATATTATATTATATTATATTATATTATATTATATTATATTATATTATATTATATTATATTATATTATATTATATTATTTTATATTAAGTTATATTATATTATATTATATTATATTATATTATATTATATTATATTATATTATATTATATTATATTATATTAAGTTATATTATATTATATTATATTATATTATATTATATTATATTATTTTATATTAAGTTATATTATATTATATGATTTTATATTATATTATATTATATTATATTATATTATATTATATTATATTATATTATATTATATTATATTATATTATATTATATTATATTATATTATATTATATTATATTTTTGCAAATTAATAAATAATATTAATAACATTAATATATTTATAATAATATTAATAGCATTAATAACATTAATCAGGATAATGTGACCCTGAAAACTGTTCAGCTTTTACAGAAATTATTCACATTTTAAAATATATATATATATAAAAGAAAACTGTTAATTTGAATAACAATACTATTCTATAATATTACTACCCGTAGTTGTATTTTTGATTAAAAAAGCAGCATTTGTAATCTTATTTAAAGAACATCTTACAACTCCAAAATGTAGCATATCAGTGAGTTTAGCAAAAAAATGTGATGGCATAAGTGTAATACTGAGACCTTTTGATCTTGTGTTATAATTTTGCATAGGCTGAGATCTCTCCTAAATGTTAGACTGTTTTCAGTAGTTCTGCTGTTTTATTTAAAAGACCTCAATTATAAATATTCTCTCCTGTGAGTGTTTTAAGTCTAGACGAACAGCACACTAAAAGCAGAATAATCTCTCCACGGGTTCAAAATCAGGTTAAACTGCTTTAATTCTGGGAATTATGAGATGCTGCAGTGTTAATTACTCAGACAGCACATTAAAATGTGGTTTGGATCTTCACAGACTAAATGACTGATCTCCACGGACATGAGCAACACAAGTGGAGTGATGAAGAAATGAATCTGTGGTCTCCATTACACTCATTTCCATCTCTCCTTTAGCCACACACACACACACTCAGGCAGAAACACACTCCAAAGATGTATATGACAATCATGTAACACTCAAACAGTCATGAAAACGGACTCTTGATCTGGATGTAGCGATGAGGTGGTGCTCTGATCTCACACTTTAGCAACACCAGAAAATTTACAGCACTTCAGGACGACTGGCCACAGGCCGTCGCTAGGCAACAGCTGCCTTTTTTTTTTTCTTCTCCCCCACTGCGGCAAACCGTGCTGTTGCCTGAACTACTGTAACCGAAAGCTTGATCACGATCTAGCATATAAAATCTTGCTTGGAAACAATCTTGATTCTGAATATCATAACAACCAAACCCAGAATATAGCATTTCCAGGAAGCTTGCAGGGGAAAAAATAAACCTCAATGGCCATGAAGTCTCTCAAACCGTGTAAGATTGAATAGCTTAAATATTATGTGTTACATCTCAGCGAAATGTGCATTATGAGTGGTCATCTCTAAAGACAGGGAAATAAGAGCAGACGTTGAGCTACAGGGATAGCATGCGGTGCACAATGCTGTTATTATGATGATTTATACACATCTGTGTAGCCACAGTTTTGCTGTACTGGACCGTTCTGCTACAATGCGGAGGTCAGCATTTTGGAAAACCTATTATTTCGTCGCTAAGAAGGAAAATGTGGCTATAGTCAGAACTACCATAGGTTAAACTGTGCATAGTATGTACATTAGCTACAGTATATGTGTATAAAAACCTGTATTTGACCTTCTAACAATCTCTCCCTCTCTCTCTCTCTCTCTCCCAACTCTATGTTTTTCTAGTATTGTTTACTAGTGCTGTCAAATGATTAATCACGATTTATTGTATCCTAGATGTAACTTTTTATTTACACACACACATACATACACATATATACAGTTAAAGTCAGAATTATTAGCCCCCCTGTTTATTTTTCCCCCAATTTCTGTTAAACAAAGGGAAGATTTCTTCAACACATTTCTAAACATAATAGTTTTAATAAGTAATTTATAATAACTTATTTTTTTGATCTTTGCCGTGATGACAGTAAAATAATATTTGACTAGATGTTTTTCAAGACACTTCTATACAGCTTAAAGTGACATTTAAAGGCTTAACTAGGTTAACTAGGCAGGTTAGGGTAATTAGGCAAGTTATTGCATAACGATGGTTTGTTCAGTAGACTTAGGCCCCGTTTACACTAGTGCGTTTTAGTTTGAAAACGCATAAGTTTTGCTACGGTTACGCCATCCGTCCACACTACGCCGGAGTTCTCGAGCGCCGAAAACGGAGCTTTTTGAAAACGCTGGAGAGGCCGTTTTCATTCTAAAACGCTGCTGCTCCGTCTCAGTGTGGATGGGGAAAGACGGAGACATCTGAAAACGGAGGCGGGGCTGCAAACGTTCGCCTATCTGATTGGGGCTTTTCCTCAATATTAAGTAGCCTAACACACACAGTTCAGTCTCGCATCTCCTTCTTGTAAGTTAAGACTTCGCAAGTTTGATCAAGGCTGCAGTCTCCCCCTTCTCAGTTTGATATGGAAAACATACCGAGGACACGGGTAAATCTTCAAAGGGAACAGTGTACTTTATAACTTCATTTACATCACCTTGGCTGCGTTCACTTTCTCAACAATAAAATGTAAACATGATTTAAGGAACTGCCTATTTTCTTTTTAATATTAGCAACTTAACAGACAGCAGAAATGTTGAGGCGCCGTGCCGCATATATGAGCGTCATCTTCACTGTGTGGGTATTTATAACAAAACGGAGCCCATAACAGCTGCCTCTTTTCAATTTCAGTGAAAATACGAAACACACCATCTCTTTTGCTGAATATTAGTTTTAATAATCGATAATTATAAAAGTATAACATACAATAAGTTTATACATTGTAGGAAATAAAGGTAAGCGATCAGTCAATGTACCTGGATTAATCATTAACTTATCTTTGCGCTTAACCAAAACATGTTACCCGTAAACAAGTAACTTATTAGATTCCAATGACCAAAGTCAGGGAATTGGCCTATGTCGTTAGATAAAGACAACAACATGAATGAAATATCACGTTTAGCAAATATAGTGAGATTAGATCCAGCGGGAGATGCTTGATGAGCAGTCCGACAAGCAGAGCTCTCATCTGGGTAGAAATGCTGGAGCGCTTGCCCGAGAGTGTGTGTGTGGTCACGTGATGTGCGTTTTCAGCGTTTTGGTGTGGACGGAGAGCTGTTCAGAAACACTGGGTAAAACGCGAGTGTGGACGCGGATCGTTTTCCTTCTACAACGCCGTTTTAAAACTAAAACGCACTAGTGTAAACGGGGCCTTAAAGGGGCTTGTAATTTTGACCTTAAAATGGTGTTTAAAAAATTAAAAACTGCTTTTATTCTAGCTGAAATAAAACAAATAAGACTTTCTCCAGAAGAAAAACTATTATCGGACATTATGTGAAAATGTCCTTGCTCTGTTAAACATAATTTGGGAAATGTATAAAAAAAATGTTCAAAGGGCGGTGAGTAATTTCTGACTTCATTTGAATATTGGTTCGGTTACGATTACCATGTCATCTATTCGGTTCAGTTCAATATACCGGTGCATCACGGTGTTCCATACAGAGTTACACCCCATTCACACGGGGCGTCAGGGTCAACTCTTCCCATTCATTTTGAATGGGTGACATCAGGCGTTGCTGAACTGCATTGTGGATCCGTCGGCGCCACTTCAGAGGCGTTGCTCGCTGCAGAAGTTGGGACTACCTCAACTTTTTAATTGCAGTCAGCCAATCAGATCGCTCTATGCAAATACACCAGCCAGACAGTGGCCTATTGCTGACTGAATTTCATTGGCTGACGCTGCTATGATGATCGCTTCAGCCCCAACTTCAGACACGCCTTTAGTCAAGCGTTGACACTGAAGCCCCGTGTGAATGGGGCGTTATATTTATTTCTTCACAACACAAGAATGTTTCTTTTTATTAAAATCTATGAATATATTTTTATAATATATGTAATACAATTTCGCTCTTTATTTCAAGCAGTCAAGATATATTTACCTGTACCTTTAACTTTACCTGTTCAAAGAAAACACCTCAAGTACATGCACAGAACAACGTGAGCATTTAGAGCAAATAAACTAATGTAAATGTTATTCTGCTTGCTCTTTAAGCGCTGTCAAGCGCAAGGAAATTTTCACAGTATGTCTGATAATATATTTTCTTCTGGAGAAAGTCTTATTTGTTTTATTTAGGCTAGAATAAAAGCAGTTTTTAATTTTTTAAAGCCATGTTAAGGTCAATATTATTAGCCCCTTTAAGCTATATTTTTTCTGTAGTCTACAGAACAAACTATCGTTACACAATAACTTTCCTAATTACCCTAACCTGCCTAGTCAACCTAGTTAAGCTATTAAATGTCACTTTAAGCTGTATAGAAGTGTGTTGAAAAATATCTAGCCAAATATTATTTACTGTCATCATGGGAAAGATGAAATAAATCAGTTATTAAAAATGAGTTATTAAAACTATTATGATTAGAAATGTGTTGACAAAATCTTTTCTCCCTTAAACAGAAATTGGGGGAAAAAAAAAACAAGGGGCAAATAATTCAGGGGGTTTAATAATTCTGATTGCAACTATGTATATAAACATTATGTACATACTTATAGATATATACATATATATTAAGATATAATTTGTATTTTATATAAATATTTATATATATATATAAATATAAACAAGCATTATATACAATATACAATATAGTCATACATATATTAAAAGTACGCACAAATACATTTCGTAACTATACATTTTTATTTTGGATGTGTTTAATCGTTGGACAGCACTATTTTTTCATGCTTCAATTACTTGTTGTTTTTATTAGTTTGTAAGCAGCTTTAATATAAGCGTCAGCCAAACAACTGAATATAATGTTATTAAATATAATGTGTATAAAAAGTTGAAGTCAGAATAGTTAGCCCCCTTCGAATTTTTTTCTTCTTTTTTAAATATTTTCCAAATGATGTTTAACAAAGCAAGGAAATTTTCACAGTATGTCTGATAATATTTTTTCTTCTAGAAAATATCTTATTTGTTTTGTTTCGGCTAGAATAAAAGCAGTTTTAATTTTTTAAAAGCCATTTTAGAGACAAACTCATTAGCCCCTTTAAGCTATTTTTTTTTCTTGATAATCTACAGAACAATCTACTGTTATACAATAACTTGCCTAATTACCCTAACCTGCCTAGTTAACCTAATTAACCAAGTTAAACCCTTAAATGTCACTTTAAGCTGTATAGAAGTGTCTTGAGAAATATCTAGTCAAATATTTTTAACTGTCATCATGGCAAAGATAAAATAAATTAGTTTTTAGAAATGAGTTATTAAAACTATTATGATTAGAAATGTGCTGAAAAAATCTTCTCTCAGTTAAACAGAAATTGGGGAAAAAAATAAACAAGCGGTCTAATAATTAGGGGGGGCTAATAATTCTGACTTCAACTGCATACTGTAAAATAGAAGAGAATCAAATGTTTATAAGAACTGTTTGACAAAAGTGAGTTGTACCGAGCCAAACCACTACATATCATGCAGTGGAAACGCATTTCATGTGAACCAGAACTAAATGTACTTTATTTAGTATCCAGATTAAGAGATGCAAGAACTTCAAGTGTGAACACACCCTCAGTTCATTGTTTTATCAGTCCATTCATAAAGCCCATTGTTATTTTATTTACATCAACCATTAATCAGCCTTTCAAATCACACACTCAGGGTGAACAAATAAAAAAAAATCCACCACCAGCACCACGACCCACACCAAAGACTGATGAACACAGAAATGAAACAAAAAAAATCCTGACCACAGGTAAAAATAACCATCACAGACTATGATGCAACAATGCGAGAGCGCTGATCAATAAAAAAAAGACATTTCCCACGATGCAACACAAGAACGAGGGGTTTAGGGGGGGTGCATGGGGAGGTGAATCAGAAAGGTGTGAGAATGACCATCGATCACCAGGCACAGGCAAGCAGGCCACCAAAAAAATGAGCAAATCAAATCAAAATGTGGAAAAAACACAACTGAAGAACCAAAAGAACCAGACGAGGGGGGGGGAGGGGATTTTCGGGAGCCGCTCCGTTCTTACTTCTGCAGGGCGAGTTCCAGAGCGTGGCCGAGGACTTGGACAGCCTGTTGTTTATCACAGGCTCCGTCTGCCGCGGCAGGTTGACCGTGGAGGCTGAGCATCTGCCTGCAGAACGCAACACAGAGAGCAGAGCGTTCACACGGGGCCCCCCGGGAGCCACGGCGGGACGGGCGCAGCGCTGGGAGGATCATGCAGACTTTCAGAGGGAGAGCTGGAGGAGGCGGGACACTCTGGCTGGAGCTCGGGATCATGTAGGGTGGTCGTACATTTAAGATGTACATTGGTTTTTATATACGACGAGTCACTTTTAAAAGCATGAATGCTGAACAGCAGGACCGTTAAAACGTTTGGGGTCAGTAAGATTTTAAGTACAACAAATTTATGAAAAGCATCATTACTTCGGATTAGAGGGTCTAGTTGTCTTAGAAAAATAGTTTAATAAAAAATACAGCAAAACAAATGTGAAAGATTATTACGATTTTGATAGATTGTGTTTTTGATAGATTTTTTTTTAGTATCATCACTCCAGTGTTTGTTGTCTTTAAGAAATCAACTAATAAAAATATAGTACAAATAGTAATATATTATTGATCGATTTTGTACCCCAAAGCCGTGGCAATGTCAATGTCCAACGTTCAACCTAAAATCAACTAAAAATCAATGTCTAATGATGTTACAGCTTGACGTTGAGTGGACGTTACCACTATGATGTTTATCATACCTGATGAATTAATGTCAATATTTTACGTCAATATGACGTTGGTTTAAAATGTTGGTTTGTCGTTGGATTTTTGTGACTTTCCAACACAACCTTAAAACAACTAAATATCAACATCATTTGATGACATTATTAGACGTCTAAATAACATTGTCCTTAGACGCTGGCTGGTCATTGAATTTTTGTAACCTGACGTCATGATCTAAATCTAATCTAATATTAACGTCTTATGACGTTGCGTGCCTGCTGGGTGTCTTAAGTGCTACATAGTACTTCAAAAATCACTTATTTAAAAATATCAGAAAAATTGTGATTTATTATTAACAATTTTAAGGAATTATTTGTATTTAAATAAACTTAAAATTTAGGTTTATTACTGTGATTAAACATAGATTCTTCAGCATCTTTACTCCAGTCTTTAGGGTCAAATGGTTCTTCAGAAATAATTTAATAAAAATATTGCAAAAATTGTGTAATAATATTAAAATATTGAGGAATTGTTATGTATTTAAATATATGTAAATTTGGAATTTATTATTATGATGAAACACTGATTTTTCAGTATCATTACTCCAGTCTTTGTGTCGTATGGTCTTTAAGAAAATTTTTTTTGAAAAATATAGTTAAAATAGTAAATATTGTTACAATATTGATTGATTGTGTTCTATTTAAATTATATTTAATATTGGAATTTATTACTGTGATAAAACACTGATTTGTCTGCATTATTACTCTAGTATTCAGTTTCCTTCAGAAGTAATTTAATAAAAATATAATAAAAATTGTAAAATATTATTATAATTTAATTAATTGTTTTGTATTTAAATATATTCACTACTGGAATTTATTACTGTGATAAAACACTGATTTTTTTTACCATCAATACTTCAGTCTTAAGCGTCTTTAAGAAATCATTAACTAAAAATATAGTCAAAACTGTAAAATATTATTATAATTTAAGTTAATTGTTTTGTATTTATATACATTTAAAATAGGAATTTATTACTTTGATGAAACACAGATTTTTCAGCATCATTACTCCAGTCTTTAGCGTCTTTCAGAAATCAATTAAATAAAAAATATTGAAAAAAAAAGCTAAATATTATTAACATTTAAATTAATTGTTTGTATTTAAATATAATAAACATTGGCATTTTTTGCTGTAATAAAACAGATTTTCAGCGTCATAACTCGAGTCTTCAGTTTCATTAAGAAATCATTAATAAAATATAGTAAAAATAGTGAAATATTATTACAATTGTAATTAATTATTTAGTATTTAAATAAACATAACATTAGAATTTATTACTGTGATAACACTGATTTTTCAGCATCTTTACTCCAGTGTAACATGGTCCTTTAGAATTGATTTAATAAAAATATAGTAATATTACAATATTAATGAATAGTCCTGTATTTAAATATATTTCAAACATATTACAATGATGATTTGCTGCTTTTTTTAGCATCATTCCTTGGTGATTGGTGGTAATGGTGATTTGATGCTCAAACATTTATTATTACTATTAATATGACATTTTTATTTTCAGGATTCTTTTATTATTAAAACAGGGTTTAAAACATCTTTTTAACATCTTTGCGCTCATTTCCTTGCTTGATAAAAGTACTGTCATACTCTCCCTCATGTCATTCCAAACCTTTAAGAAACTGTTTATCTATGGAAGATGGATTTTTCTAGAGATTTCTTTTCTATTCACCCAGAATTCCATCAGCATTTATATCTGAATAAATCTCTATAAGGAAATCTGTTTAACATGTAAAACAATCAAATCTCTTTATTTAAAGATTAAATAGTTTAAACATTTCAAAGCATCAGAGTTTTGGGCGAATAAAAAAATATAGAAATTTGTCACTTAACTCTTACAGACTTAAAACAGCATGACGGTAAGATATTTTTGTTGTGAAACTATTCCTTTAAGCATTACATAATAAAACATAATTTCAACTAACCCCAAACTTTGAAACGGTACTGCACATCTGAAAAACTGCCTTCAAATCAGCACTATCCTACTGAAAAGACCAGCATTATCATCAGCATGAGTCGTGCGATGGAGGATCATTTGTAGCATGGCATTCTGGAATCCACATCGGGCTTCTAAACCAGATTAACCATCAATACATTCCCTTTTATCCAGCTTCATGTTGGTGAAACATCATCGGCAACATTATCCAGTTACATAAATGAACGGATACGGTCTTTTCAACAGGGTAGGACTGTATAAAGTGATCCAACATGACATCACTTCCTGTAATCACATACAGTAGATGCACTAACGTCCATCCCTCTGATCTTAAAACCCCATACGTATATTTTATACAAACAATATAGGGAAAAATTTATCCTTAACAACAGAAAGAGATGATTTCACAGTCCTCTGCCTAGATATCCAGCACTATACTACAACAACGGAAAAATCTCTTAAAAGAAAAACAAAAAATAAAGGATAGAAATGATGCTGATGTCTTATGGTGGTGAAACCATCGTAAGATGATTTTCTTCCCTTTATGTTTTAAAAGCGGGTCAACAAAATCAGAACCAGATGGTGACTATTTACAGCATTAAAAATCTCAGTCTGTCTGCTTTACCTCGCACACATGATTCAAACACTTCTGGAGTCAACATTTATATCAGAAATTTGCAACCCAGGCTCATTGCGGATCCGTACCCAAGTCTACATTTCTGGGGATAGTGAAGTGCGTAACCAGATCGACATCTGCTCGCAGTTTTTGCTTTTGCAAATGCACTAGAGACTGCTGTGTATGCTTTTTGATGATCTCAAATTTCGTGTCGTCTTCTCGCATAAATCCACCAGAGGGTGCAATATATACTTCAGCCAACCAGGGCTGCGTTTCCCAAACATTGACGTAACTCGCGGCTGAACTATCTTAATACGATGCATCGTTTGGGAAAACAGCAGTTACTTTGTCGTAGATCTGTAATTTAAACCATGTCAGTTATAATGTAAAACATGCACAATGATGCTCTAAACGAGGTGGTAACAACTTCTTTAGAGAAAAACCTATACTTTTTTTGTGCAAATTATATTGTTTTACACATTTAAAAAAATACGATACAAAATATTTTTTATTTAATAAAATACAATATTATACTCATATAAAATACAGAATAAACATTTAAAAATATATATTTATTTAGTTTTATTATTTGAAACTTTTAATAAGGAAAATTTAAAAAATAGTTTTGGCACAACGGCAGCCCCCCACCCATGTGTGGCGCCTCTGTGCACCACATTTCCTGCATACCCCCTTATTGTGCCTCTGATTCTATTCTAAAACATAAAACCACTTAGCTAACACTCTAATTTCATTTATAAATCATATAAATCGTTAATGGTTGTAATTTACAGTAAGAAACTAAGAAAAATCCTACTTAATAATAATTAAAAAAAAATGTTTATTATTATTTTTAAGTAGGATCTTGTTTATTTATTTGATTTTATTTATTTTAAAAGTCTTTCTAAAAGTGTTCTAACCAACATGTTAGCATGTCATTCATAGTACAGATACATTTCTTAATAAATAGCCTACAGTAAATTAAAACCATTACGTATGCTATATATATATATATATATATATATATATATATATATATATATGTATATATATATATATATATATATATATATATATATATATATATATATATATATATATATATATGTTTTCACAAGCTTTGGAGACAAATAAATTCCACTTTTAAATAATACGTCACCTATAGCTTTTGTTTAGACCCACGGCTGCGTTCAAAATGTTTTTTTTAAACTATGGTTTTCGGAAATGCACCCCAGGTTAGCTAGCTGTTGGCTCCCTTCAACCACCCTCTTCACTAAACCCAACCGATAGTGTTTAAAAAAGCAATCCAGAAAAAGAAAAGCCTTCGAGGCTGTGTGATTTCACTACGTTTTCAGCCTATTGTTTATTTATTTTTTATAGCTTTTGTTTCACCTGCATTCTGGAACTGTTCTTCACAAATCCCGAACCCTGTCATCGCCTATCAACTTCACTTCACGTCCCAAGTCCATCTGTGTACGCAGCAAGCTACCAAGCAAAGGTAATCAGTCAGCTGGTAGCGCGATAAGGAACATAAGCCTGTATCGTTTGTTTAAAAGATGAAACCTCTGGCTGCATAATTCACACTCTCCAGAAATGTAGACAGTGGTACATATCCACAATGAGCCTGTGTTGCATTTTCGGCTCATTTCAGAGCATCGGTTAAGATGGTAAAGATATCTCTAGTTTATTTATATTCTATACTTGTCTAAGGTTTGACTCCTGACACTTACTCTCTCTGCGGGAGGTCTGATTCAATCCACCGGCCCATGACCACCTCTGCTGACGGATCTCAGCCCACGTTTTTTTGGTTGACCTCTTTATGGCAGATTCATACCGCTCCTGTGGAGGAAAACACATCATGAGATCACACTAAGTCCATTTTACATTTTAATAAAAATAGATTCACTTTAAGCCAAAACATTTAAGAGTCAATCAGATTTTTGAAATGTTTTTGCAAGAATTATCTATCAAAAAAAGGTAAATACAGTAAACTGGAAATTAATTACAGTTTCAAATGTATTTTGTGTGTTATTGATGGTTATTCTGCTGTGGTAACCCCTGATAAATAAGCAATAACTCTAAAAAATTTGATTGTTTTGTGTTAACAATATAATTAAAATACATTTTTAGCATCATCACTTCAGTATTCAATACCACATGATCTTTCGTAAATCATTATTAGCTGTTTTGATGCTCAGGAAACATTATTATCCAGATTTATTTATTATTTGGGGCCTAAAATCACTGATTTTGTGATGGCTTTTCTTTAAGGTCCCATGAAGTGCTTTAAATTGTGCACTTTTTATTCAATGTTTGATGTAATCTCAACAGAAACATGAAGGGCATACAGTAGCTCCTCCCCTATAAAAAACAGCCAATGGTGTTTGGTTTTTATCACAGCTCTGCCAGCAGTTGAGCTCAAGTGCATCAAATGAAAAGAATATGCCAATTGTTTTGAAGGGGGCGGGTCAGATACTAGAGAGCATTTGATTGGTCAAGATTTGATGAGAAACTGAAGTATGAGGTGACGTGAAAAATATTGTTGATCCATTTAGGTTATTACATTTTTGCTTTGCTTTGAAAATACACAAAAAAATCTTGTAAAATGTTACTTTATTATTTTTAGAAACCACTGAAAATCCATGAAGGACTAATAGTATATATATATATATATATATATATATATATATATATATATATATATATATATATATATATATATATATATATATATATATAAACTTTTGTACCATTATGAATCTCTTTATTTTCACATGACTAAAAAAAAAAATCATTCTGACCCCAAGCTGTAGCATGATATTATTTTACAATTTAAAACCTAATCCATGCACTTTAACTTGCTTTAATATTCAGTCATGCTGTGTAAACGAAGATTGTGTTTGCATGTTTCCACACCTTGTTCTTCTCCAGTTTCTGCCTCTGTTTCTCCTCCAGCAGAGCTCTTCGTTTCTCTGTCTTCAGTCGTTGCTCCTCCAGCTTCCTCCTGCGCTCCTCCAGCTGACTCTCACGCAGCCGCCGGGCCTTCTCCTCCTTCTCCAACCACTGCGCTTTCTTTGCCGCTGAGAGAGAGAAGATAAAGAGTTTTCAATTACTTTTATATCACTTTGGTTTGGTTTTTCTATCTGATAATGATTAGGAATAACTGGGCTTCTATCACTCTGTGTTAATGCGCGTTTTGAAGTATCACATAATAAATAAGTGATGGAAATGCCAAATCGCGAATACAAATCCCTTAATTTGCAACAAAGTTTTTATGCTTGCTTGAGGTGGGTTTGAACTTGTGATTATTGGAGATGGAAACGCATTTGCAGAATAAATTTTAACATAGAGAACATTACAATCACATGACTAATTGGCAGAGCCAGACAGAATCTATGAACATTTTTAGCTATTTCTGTGCAGATTTTTGTAAAGAAATATTTTTTTTGTGGAATGATTTTGAGAGTATATATATATATATATATATATATATATATATATATATATATATATATATATATATATATATATATATATATATATATATATATATATATATATATATATATAATATGTAGTAACTAAATATTTAAAACATTAAATAAAAAATAATAACTTTTTAACTTTTTCTTACTGTAAGGTTTAAAGCGGAAATTCAATAAGATCCACTTAAATAGAGTCTTTCATATAAAATATCTACTATAATACAAAATATATGACTATACAAACTGCATTGTAAGTAAATCACACAAACTTTTGTATATTGTTCAATAATATTACTAAAATGTATAATAACACTGACTAAATATAGATAGGTCGATAAATATTTGGACATAGACACAATTCTAACATTTATGGCTCTATACACCGACACAATGGACTTTAAATGAAACGACCAGGATGTGCTTTAACTGCAGATTGTTAGCTTTAATTTAAGGGGATTTACATCCAAATCAGGTGAACGGTGTAGGACTTACAACAGATTGCATATGCAGATTGCCTCCCACTTGTTAAGGGTCCAAAAGTAATTGTACAGAATAATAATCAGAAATCAAACTTTCACTTTACTGTTGTAATTCCTACAGCGTTCACCTGATTTGGAGGTAAATACCCTCTAATTAAAGCTGACAGTCTGCAGTAAAAGCACATTTTGTTCATTTAATTTCAAATCCATTGTGTTGGTGTTTAGAGCCAAAAATGTTAGAATTGTGTTGATGTCCAATTATCAATGGGCCTAACTGTTTATATTGACACAAATATTTATATGTATAATTTATTATAAATTTATTATACTTATAATATTTACATTTTATAACATTTATATTATATTACAATTATTTTTATAAATAAATAAAAGTTTTGATTAGCTTTTAAGAAATATTTATGTTTATTTATTAGGTTTATTAAAGGGAAATATTTATTTAAAAATAGCAGGATAGTTTTATAGTAAACTATAAACAAATATTATTATCAATCCTTGCCCCATGAACATAAAGAAACTACAATTACGCACACACACACACACACACACACACACACACACACACACACACACACACACACACACACACACACACACACACACACACACACACACACACACACACACACACACAAAATGAACAAACAAACAAATGAATAAGGTTTTTGATTTGATTTTCAGGAATTCTATAAATGTATTTTTATGTGTAATTGCAATTTCATTTTGTTTATGGGAATAATATTTGTTTATAGTTTCCTGTAAAACTATCATGCAATTTTTTAGGTTTAGTAAACAAATCGAAATAAATGTATGATTAAATGAGATGTTAAAAATATCTCAGATAACAGGGTTCTTAGAGCTTTAATAACATTCTCTCAACATTCTTATAATAATGTTAAAAGAGTGATATTTTTTAAGCTATCTGATCTGTAATAACGTTCTCAAAATGTTCCTGTTGCATTTTTAAGTAACGCTTCATTGAATGTTTTCCTAAAATGTTTTAATTGGAAATGCTGTGATTGTTCAGAATGTTTAACGATTACATAAAAACCCCATTCTCATTATGTTCGAAATAAAAAAAATTATAACATATTCTTCATAAATTATGATTGGAAACTTCAGCTTATCTATAGGAGAAATTAGCTATGTTTCCATCAAAAAAAAGTTAACTAATTTTATGCGCAAAACTAGAATATAGCATAAAAGACATGGGAATAAAGCAGCGTTTCCATCCAATGAGTGGAAGAGAACAAAATCATCACTTCCTGATTAACTGGCAGCAAATATCAACATAAAAAATGGAATTTGCTGCAGTAGGAAAAGCTGCGTGAATCTTTTCCTTATTTAATAAACGACTTGCACCTCAGAAGACGATGCCGACATGCGATGAACGCATGCACATACTGGAATTTGTTCGGTAAAAGTGTTTCCATTGTAGTTTACGTGCATCTTTTCTTATCGAATAAAAAGTTTATCCTACTCAGTTATGTTTTTATGCACATTTTCAAAATTGATGCGCATCTTGGCATTTCCATCAACCGATTTCTTATGCGCATATGTAAAATGCACATAAAAATAGGTAGATGGAAACGTAGCTATTGTCTAAAAATAAAGCCCCATTTTTTACACTAATTTAACAAGATGACTTTTGCGCAATGGTTCGATCACACCTCTAGCTGTTGTCACTTTCCACCGAAAACCGAATTTTTATAAGTATAACTCAGCGCTTGAGAAAAATGAAATTGCTAATAAAACAGCATTTTTTCTCTCATGCCTGTTCGGTACAGTAGTTTGCCTTCAAAGACAATTAAAAGCCAATCAAAGCTCTTTACTTAAACCCCAAGCGCGCTGTGCGACAGCTGGATGCATTTCTGCTTGCAGGCCTGATTTAAGGAACACACGAGGCGTCACACTGTGGAATTTCCTGTTTTTCAGTCCCTCGACCAGAACTAAATCTACACACACGCAGCAGTCCAGATGGGATCTGAGTTGAGGAATACAAACACAGAGGAGCCGCTTCCATTCACAACACTGCCTCAGATCCGTGTGGGGCGACCCACTGTATTTACTTTACCCCGTTTTATGTTTTCAAAAGCACATCCGCTTTATATTGTAGGAAATGCACTGACTATATAATAATGAGATGAGCTGGGACTCTGATAAAGTTCAGCAAACACAAACAAGGCAAGAACAAAGAGGCTGTGTTGTATTGATTAACATCATATTGGAGAGAAAGCTGTTTTGGATTTTGTACTACAGTAATACTATGGTGAGATCTGAAAGATGACTATCTGTGAAGATCTAACGTAATGTATGATTTATATATATATATATATATATCACTTTAAGGATGTTAACTGCATGTTCAATTCTAATGGGTCAACATAAATAAATAAGACACCATGTTTTCAGATATGTTATTTAAGAAAACATGATTATTATGTTTTATTTTCAGAATTCAAGTAGAAATCAATATCTAGTGGAATAACATTGAACAAATGATAACATAAAACATAACAATATATATAAATTGCAAATGTTATTTGAACCAATTTTTATTACCTAAAAACTAAATAAATGAGAATAATTGAATTTGAAATTTGTAAGAAATGTTATATCAGACCTACAAGTGAAAAAGAAATTTCATAATATGCTTGTTTATTTTTATTAAATATTATATGTTTTAAATCAAATCAAAATAAATATTGAAAAATATAAATAATAATAATAATATTATTATTTAATATAATATAAAACAATCTAAATATCAATAATAATACTAATACTAATAATAAATAAACAATTATTATTCTAAATAATACAAGTAAAAAATTATAAAAACTATTTCATATAATAATAATAACAATAATATTTATGAATAAATAAATTAAATTATATATAATACAGTTATAAATAAATAATATATTTATAATCTAAATAATATAATCATAATATAATTATAAATAAAAAAATAATAGTAAAATAATATATAATAATATTTATTATTATATTTTCAATGTATAATACGTAATATTTTAGATTTATAATTTATAAAAAATTTATTTTAATTATTTTACTTCAATACTTCTGTTTTTTAAAGAAAATTACTCATTTCAAAACACATTTTTCTTGTATATTCATTAAAATGCATATTTATTTGAATTCAGATACACAATTTTTCTATTAACATCAATAGGGGAGCGCGGAGTAAAAAGCAACACGGGGTAAAATGTAACACACAATTTTAAGGTATTTGCTCAGGGTTAACCGTGGCATGCTTTCGAGGTTTTCACCACAGTGTCGGCTGACGTCCTCCTGCCAATTATTGAAAAAGTTCAGCAAAATTTGGATGAGAAACAAAGGAAAAACCTTTTTTTTGCAGCATGAAAGTATATTTTTTTATTTAAAACAAATCTGTGAACGTATGTTAGTGAAGTTTTATATTGTTGTGATTACCATCTTCCAGGTTAAAAGAACCACTTTGAAAGATGTAAAAAACACAGTGATTGCGAGCCAGTTTTGGGGAAATCACAACACAGCGGGGTTAGTTGTGACAGAGTGCTACAAATAAAGCACACACTGTTGGACAACAATTAAACCAACAAAATAATTGTTGAATTTTCAGTGTAATATTAAGACATTTTTATATAAAATGTTTTTTTAATAAAAAATATTTTTCAAATAGAAAAAAATAATTTTATTGCTAATAATGCAACTCAATGCATAGTGTAAAAATAGATAATAATTCAAATAAATCCAAATGTGTTTATTCAATAGATAGATAGATAGATAAATAAATAAACAACCAAATAAATAAATAAATAAATTAACAACCAAACAAACTAATTAATTAATTAATAAACAACCAAATAAATAAATAAATAAATAAATAATCAACCAAACAAGCAAATAAATAAATAAATAAACAAACAAATAAATAATCAACCAAATAAATAAATAAATAAACAACCAAATAAATAAATAATCAACCAAACAAACAAATAAATAAATGAATAAATAAACAAACAAACAAAAAAAAACAAATAAATAAATAATCAATCAAACAAATAAACAAATAAATAAACAACCAAATAAATTAATAAATTAAAAAATAAACAACCAAATAAATAAACAACCAAAAATAAATAAATAAACAAACAAACAAATAAATAAATAAACAACCAAACAAACAAGCAAACAAATAAATAAACAACCAAACAAACAAACAAATAAATAAACAAACAAACAAACAAACGCTGTGTAAAATAAAAAAATAGCAAAGCTGCACAGAAACCATAAGTCTGGCGATCATACTTTCAGTGCTCATTTGTAGGAGAGGTTTGTGTGTTGTTGGTGAAAAAAAATCTGGTTCATCTAACCCCATTACTTTGTTCATTATTTGGCCAAAATCAAAAAGTGTTACCTTGTGCTCCGCTCTCCCCTACACTCGTCCATGTTTGCCATTTAAACTGCTACAGGGCAGAGATGTAGATGACCTCAGCTCTGAATAAGCATAATGTAACTCTGACTTCCTCTAAATCCAATTACATTAAACCCTTCAATCCTTTAAAATTATATAACAATTCCAATTCTACATCCTTCAAAATAAGAAGATCTCAGCCATCATTTAAAACCGCCGGTCTCAGCTGCAGCAAACCGCTAGCTAGCTTACCAGCGCTTGCTAATCCTATTAGCTTCATACAATATGCTACATGACAGCGCAAATGAAAAACTAGATTTGATTCTCAGTGTGCAGCAGAAATCCGGCATTACGCTGCTTCTTTCAGTCTAACAGCTGAGCCAGGTTTATGTCTTTGTATGCTAGTGTTTGTCGCATCCCAAGCAACAATAAACCCTTTATGTAAAGCCCACAGATGCGGTGCATGACTGGACGTGTCCATCCGATAACCAGTTGCCCAGAAACTGAGGTTTATCTGCATCTCTCCAGCTGAAAGTGAACTGATAGCCAAGCAGGCTAATCATGCTAATGGCAGACGTAATTACAGCTAATCTGAGAGAGCGGCATGGCTAAATGAACTGTAATGATGGCACATTTTTCACCCTGTGCCTGCGGGGATCTATCAGATAGTTAAAAGTAGAGAATGTGAGACACATGCTGTGATTTATAAACACTGTGCTCATGGAAATTATGAAATATGTATGATTTTTTTTTACATTCTTACAGATTTGTGGTTCTGCGGTTGATGTTAAAATTGTTCCTGATGTAAATCAATGTCAGCGTTAAAGAGTACAGCTCAAAATTAGACACAACCTACAATTTGGGTTTGTCAGTACACATTTGGAGGTCACTGCTTAGTCCTTTTTGAAGGTTTCCTAATAGTAATTTTATTTCATGAGGTTCATTCATTCATTTTAATTCGGCTTAGTCCCTTTATTCATTAGGGACGCAACAGCAGAATGAATTTTTAATTATTAATCAGGGGTCGCCACAGTGAAATGAACCGCCAACTTATCCAGCATATGTTGTGGCTGGAAGGGCATACGCTGCGTAAAACATATGCTGGATAAATTGGCGGTTCATTTCGCTGTGGCGACCCCTGATTAATAAAGCAATAGCAAATCCAAGGGCCCCCTTTTATTTTTTTACCTCACAAAAAAATAAACAAATTAATTAATTAAATAAATACAATTTATATATATATATATATATATATATATATATATATATATATATATATATATATATATATATATATATAATTTTTGATAAATAAAAATGTTTTCATAATTAATATTTAATTTAATATTTTAAATATTAATGTCAATATTTAATTTAATATTTAAATAAATATATATATATATATATATATATATATATATATATATATATATATATATATATATATATATATATATATATATATATATAATTATTTAATTAATTAATTATTTTTTTTTTGTGAGGTAAAAAAATAAAAGGGGGCCCTTGGATTTGCTATTGCTTTATTAATCAGAGGTCGCCACAGCGAAATGAACCGCCAATTTATCCATCATATGTTTTACGCAGCAGATGCCCTTCCAGCCACAACATATGCTGGATAAGTTGGCGGTTCATTTCACTGTGGCGACCCCTGATTAATAATTAAAAATTCATTCTGCTGTATATATATATATATGTATGTTGTTCTTGTTATTATTATTACTATTATTAATAATTTACTAATTAATATTATTATCTAATTTTCCACTATTTGATTTATATTTATTATATATTTTTTTCTATTTTATTAAAATAGGCCTGCAAGTAGGTTATACAAAGTAATGACATAATATGAACTTTCAAGTTCAAACAGGCTGCAAAAATCAGCAAAACAAAAACATTTGCATTGTTTCCTAAATTATTGCTTTATAATGAACGCTTTAAATAGGATTTACCTTTAAAAGGTTTTTTAGAGATTTAAATATCTATCGATAGGATATCTTTAAAATCCATGCTTCTAATATCAAAAATATCGTGGTCTTCTGAGTTACAGTAGGCTATAGCATCCTTATTATTTTATTTAGTTTGTTTATTTATTTATTAATGCATCGGATATATTGTCTGATGAAAGCCAATGCCAATATTTCATTGCTTCATATTATTTCTGTTGTTTTCATAAAAGGGGCAAAGCAAACATTCATTAAAAAAAAGTTTGCTTTCTGTTTCAGCTAGACTTGAATCGATTCAGTTGTTCCGAAACAGAGATTACAAATGTTACATTGTTGCTCTTTGCTCTTGGAGCGGTTTCCTTTCACACTGCAAAGTTTCTAATCGGACCAAAAGAGCTAAAACAAGTCACGTGCGAGTAAACTCTCCTTACATTGGTCAGAGTGTCAGGGTTTATTTTGCAGCGTCCCGCTAAGTTGTCAGGAGAGGTGGTTGTTTGGTGGTGATTGACAGGGTGCGCGCGTGACGTGGTGGTGTGGTGGGAAAGGGTGAGAAGGGTGCGCATCGATGCCTATTTGAGGACCGGGAGGGAGACGCGAGATTACTGGGAGATCATCACTCGTTTGCGGGCATCCGGAGACTCGCGAAACTTCCTGCCATACTCATAATTCTCTCTTCATATAGCTATATGCCTATTACATATCCATAAAACCCAGTGATATAACCGTGCTCGGATCGGATCGCTTTCTCACTGCAATCGAACCGCTCCAGGGTTCGTTTCAATCGAGCCGAGACCACCTCATTCAAGCGATTTCGGAGCGATTATTTTGGCGCAGAACAGAGCGCGATTGCCCTGTTCACATATGCCAAACGAACCGCGCTAACTGAGCAACCAAGACAGGTTCCGAAACAAAAGTGTAAGTGTGAAAGCACCCTCACTGTAAAGCATAACCGAGTGTATTTACTTCAGATACATACTTCTAAAATATGGACATTTTTTTTACTGCTTGTGTAGGATATTTGATTTGTTTGCGCACTGTGTCGGTTATATTGTGTGATGTATTGTAAAGGCACATTGGTTTATAAGTCTGTAACAGCCGCGTGGTCAAGACTGCGCTTCGGTTATGAGTCCATTCAGCATGATTCTGGGAAAATTGGGACATCTGATCACCCTTATGGGTGACTAAAACAGGGCTATTTAATATTCTGATTGTGCTACAGCCACTCCAAGCCCGAGTTTACCACCGGCGTCGCTGATTGTACTGTTTTGAACAGCAGCGAACCAAAAGGAATACTTACATTATCGACGAGAGAAAAGCGTAATGCGAGGAGGCGTTTCCCGCGTCATACCGCAAATGAATTATTGAGCCAATCCAGGGCCCCCTTCTTCCATGGGCCCTGGGGCTTCAATATACAACATATACAGTCATTAGGTGGATCACATTAATTCATTTAAAGAAATAATGACAATTTAAATAATATGGCCAAAGAAATACCACATCAAAGTGAACACAACCAAATGAGAAAAACAGCACAGAGCCAATGTGAATAAACATGAAATAAAAGGAGATGATTCATTAAATCACAGTATTGACCGGTGTGGTATCTTACCTTGCTCCTGGGTTCGCTGTTCTGCAGCAGTAAACACAAATCACAAGCACATCTGTCAATCACATCAGCCTGCGCCTCTAAATGACTCCCGCGTCTCGCTCAACATCATTACAAACCAGTCGGCCTTGCACTCGCAGTTAAACTTTGATTACTTAATTACAAACTGTTTCACATGGGAATTGTATATAATTGGGTTAACTGTTATTTGGCCTCACACTGGCTTATGCTGTGTGTGTATATTTTGCTGTACTCCAGCTCCTTCTACAGTAGATAAATGTTTTGTGTGGTATAACCATGTTATTAGCTCTACAGGGCTGAACGTGTCCCGGGACAAGAGTTGTGTTTATTGTGCCTCACCCAGATATTTGGCCCGTTCCTCTCGCCGCTTCTTGGCCTGTTTCTGACGTTGTTCTGAACTCACGGCATCTGTCGGAACAACAAAAATAGTAGATGATGATATTTTAAAATGTAGTTTAATATCTTTTAGATCGTATTAAACACATAACACTGATAGTAGATATTTGAGAACATTTTTAGAGATAGCAACCAATGGCATTTGACCAATAATTTACAGCTCATGTCTATATTTAAAATGTTAAAAATAATTCTTTAGGGACTTCTGGTTAGGTGAGCTATGGAGTAGTTCATTACCGCTGTAGCATGTTTTCTATTTCCATTAGATAGAAAAAACAAAAAGTAGAAAAGTGCAAAATCTTAAAATGTGCACAAGATCCAGTGTATTTTCCCACAATGTCACATCTTAAAGGCACAGTATGTACTTTTGCCACTAGAGGGCGTGTATTCGCAACAAACAAAGTTGTATTTTGATGACACTGTTACTGAGTCTGGATTCATGGAAGCTCCTGAATCATGGGAGAATCCTGGAAGGGCATTTGTTGCATAAAACATAAGACAGAATATATTGCAGTTCATTCCACCATGGCATGTTTTCATGTTCATTAGACTGAAAAAAACAAAGATCCAAAATCCACAGTCCAAAATGAGGACAAAATCCAGTGTTTTTGCATACAGTGTCAGATCTTTAAGGCGCAGTATGTACTTTTAGCCACTAGAGGGCGTGTATTCACAACAAACAAAGGTGTATTTTGATGACACTGTGACTGAGTGTGGAATCATGGGAGTTCCTGAATTATGGGAGAATCCTGGAAGGGCATTCGTTGCATAAAACCTATGACAGAATAATTGGCAGTTCATTCCACCATGTCATGTTTTCATGTTCATTAGACTGAAAAAACAAAGATTTAAAATCCACAGTCCAAAATGTGGACAAAATCCAGTGTTTTTGCATACAGTGTCAGATCTTTAGGGCGCAGTATGTACTTTTAGCCACTAGAGGGTGTGCATTCACAACAAACAAATGTGTATTTTGATGACACTGTGACTGAGTGTGGAATCATGGGAGTTCCTGAATCATGGGAGAATCCTAGAATTTACAGCATAAAACATATGACAAAATAATTGGCAGTTCATTCCGCTGTGGCATGTTTTCTTTTTCAATAGACAGAAAAACAAAGATCCAAAATCTAAAGTCCAAAATGTGCACAAGATCCAGTGTTTTTGCCTGTAGTGTCACATGTTAAAGGCGCAGTATGCATTCACAACAAACAAATGTGTATTTTGATGAGTGTGGGATCATGGGAGTTGTCGTCTTTGTTTTATTTCATGGGACCCATGAAATAAAGTATTTAACACTTATTATGATGGAAAAACAGACCAGAGGTTTAGGGTGTGTGACGTCATTAGCATAAACACACATCACACACTTCATCTGACTAGCTAAATTTGCTTATTCATCTCGATTTGAACATTCTTTAAAACATCTGTGATAATACAAGTGCATAAATCAGCAAAATATAACACTGTTCTAGTGTTTTTTGGATATTTTAATAAATAATCTTACATGTTTTGCACATAATTGCAGAGATACTTGAACCCAAAGCATTGAATGCTCATTTGATTCTACACATGCATCATCCATGTATTCTCCCCAGTTAGCACGTCCTCCTTATAATATAATATACATGCAATGCTTTGCCAGTGAATCAAGCTGTTGCTATGGCAACCGGTCTGCCCCGCGCCCACCATCAAAAGGGCTTCACTAAGCCTGATACACTCGAGACTGTTCGAGAACACTTATCAAACCTTCCCCAAACACACACTCACACAACAAGGTTCCCTCGGCGCTTTGATGCGGGTTTCCACGTCTCGCCCTCTTCATGAACAATGACTTGGCTTGTGGCTAGGGTTGTAACAATATACCGGTATGACGGTCTACCACGATTTGAACGTGCACGATTATCATACCATGAACAATTGCATATCAACGGTTTTAACCCTTAAAGACCGAGACAGTCGCCCGCGGCTAAAAATAAGTATTGCTCTTAAATGTTTAATAACTTTTGATCCGCTGATCCGATTCATACAATTCAAAGATTGGCATAAAGAAGAGAATCAGTGCGGTTACGTCATCAAAATTTGACAACGCTGATTTGACAAAGAAACGCTCGTCACTGTGTCTCCAGACAAACCAGACATGATACATTGATGCATTATCCCTCCTCCATGCCCAGATTGGTTCAAACTCGCTATATCATAACCAATAAGCATAGGTTTCGCTTTTGTTCGTGGACCAACACTGAGCTTTTTGAACAACACGGAATGAGAGATAGGCATACATTTATGTGCGGCTAAATAAAACGCAAAAAAAAGAGTTTTGCATGAAATAATTCTCATACAAAGTACTTTTGCATGCACAGCAGCACAGAAACATGACAAAACAGTGACACAGCAAAGACGAACTGCTGCTCTTGCTGTTTTCAAAAGACGCAAATGAAGGTGCAGCTGTTTATCTGCATTGCAGACAACCATATCCAAATCCATATCCGCAGACAACCATATCCATGCTGGCACATAAAACCTAAGGATGTTCCATATTGAATCTAGTTTCGTTATGTAACTATTTATAGTATAGTAAATATTTATATCTATTTTTTTACTGAGGATTTGCACCATGTTTATTTGGACTTTGACACATTATTTATTATTTTCTTATTTTTTTATTTGTTCATTGTAAGTGGTGTTGTTTATAGTAACTGAAAATATATTATTTGGAAAAAGTCAAATTTGCTTCACTTTTCTATTATTTTGTAACATTTTTTTTCTGTTTAGTTCATTCCCAGACCTTTTTGGGCAAATACATTGTCAGTAAATAAATGCATTTTTTCCCCCATAGAAAAACCTTTGTTCAGTCAGAAAACGTGTTCTTATTCTTTTCAGGGTCTTTGCTATGAGAATTACTATTTAATACCGTATACCGCGAAACCGTCAAACTGTGGTATTGTTTTAGACGATTATCATACCGTAAAAAATTCATACCGTTACAACCCTACCTGTGGCCATGACTGACAAATTTAGAAATGGGTGTTTTTAAAGCCTGTCTCTTTAAACCCACGGACACTCACATGTATGCGCTCTGCTATGAGAGAGTGTCGTTATTTATTATTGTATGTTTCGTCCTTCTGCTATATGAGTTCTGATGATTTCATTCATTCATTCATTTGCTTTTCGGCTTAGTCCCTTTATTATTAAGGGGTCACCACAGTGGAATGAACCGCCAACTTTTACTGCATATGTTTTTTACATAGCAGATGCCCTTCCAGCTGCAACCCATCACTGGGAAACATCCATACACATACACTACGGACAATTTAGCTTACCCAATTCACCTGTACCGCATGTCTTTGAATTTGTGGGGGAAATCGAAGCACCCGGAGGAAACCCACGTGAACAAGGTGAGAACATGCAAACTCCACACAGAAACCCCAGTTAACCCAGCTGGGGCTTGAACCAGTGACCTTCTTGCTGTGAGGCGACTGTGCTACCCACTGCGCCAACGTGCTGCGTTGTTCTAATTTCTTTTTAATTATTATTTTATTATTATTATTTTTTTTATTTACTACAATTTTTTTTTTACTTAAATCTATTTTTGTAACATAATCATCAAGGATTTGTCCATTTATTTTAATAAATACTGCTAAAATGTTTAAGAAATATAAATCTTGTCGGCGGCAGTAGCCTAGTGGTACTGCGCGCTGACATATAGCACCAACGTGCTCATGGCGACCCAAGTTCGATTCCCGGTTCGAGGTCCTTTGCTGATTCTTCCCCTCTCTCTACTCCTAATGCTTTCCTGTCTGAATTATCTAATGTTCTATCATAATAAAGGTGAAAAAACCCTAAATAATAATAATAAAAAAAGAAATATATATCTTAAAACAGTGACTTCACAAAAGTAACTGTATTTTTACTTTTGCAAAATAATTAATTTTCATACTATAAAAAAATTGTGTTTGTGGCTTCAGTGTATTGTGAAAAAAGCTAATATTACTTTAAACATACTTTTCCTTCCTTTTAATTTACAATAAAATTAATGCTAATATAAAAATGCAATGTAAACACATATGGTTATTCTCTCAGTTTAGTAAACAATTTTAGTAAGAGAAAGTCAGGAAGGCTGTGTTTATTTTAATGAATAATGACATATTAATAGCATTAAAATAAAATAAATGACAAGTAATAGGACAATAATAAATTTAATAAATATTAATAGAATATAACAAAAAATATTACACACAATCAATTGTCATATTTATTATTTTAATTATTATTAATGCATCTTTTTTTAGTAGTGTTATTGACATATTACAATTTGGCTTAATATATTTGCATTATTAAAAATAATGTTATTAAAAGTTTTATTTAATTTTTTGTTTGATTAATTATTATTTTTAAATACTTAATATATATTTAAATACATTTTAAATATTATTAAAAATGTTTACTACTCGTTTATTAATTTTTCTTTATTTATCAGTCCCTTTATTTATCAGAAAGCTCATTAAAATACGTATAGAGAGAGACATAAGCAGTGCATTGTACCTTTTTTTGCCGTCTGGTTGGGACTGGATCCAGGTGTGCTGGGTCTTGGGTCAGATTTGATTGGCTCTGATTTTGAGGGTGGGTCTGTGATGAGGGAGGAGTCTGTGACTGTGGTGTCGTCAGCTTTCAGGATCTCACTGTCCAGCTCAGTGTCTTTCTGAAGCGTGCCGCTCGTCTCTGGAGGAGAAGTGAGGACTGCAGAAGAGAGAAAGAGAAATAAAAATTGATATTTATTCATTCATTTTCATTCAGCTATGTCCCTTATTTATCAGAGGTCGCCAGAGTGGAATGAACCGCCAACTATTCTGGCACATGTTTTATGTCGCAGATGCCCTTCCAGTCAGCAATTCTTATTGTTATCCAACAGTTTATTTATTTTTAAACCTTTGAGTCAGATGAGCTGACTCTTCTATACGTGGGTTCTCAACCAAAAATACGATGAAGCGACATAAGAACCGCTTCCCTCATTTACATGTTTAAGATTGAAACGTAAAAAGAAATCCAAGCAAAAAATAAAAATACACCAACAAATATGTAAATAAATAAATGTGGTTAAATAAAAAAAAATAATAAGCTTAAAAAATTATACAGGGTGGGCTATTTATATGGATACACCTTAATAAAATGTAAATGGTTTGTGGTATTAACGTCCTGTTTGTGTCTCATTAGTATATGTGAGTGGGCTTGCAAATAACTCATGAAAGAATAAAGTTACGTTAAAACCAAGCACACCATTGTTTTTCTTGTGAAATTCCCAATAAGTTTGATTGAGGTGTATCCTTATAAATAGCCCACCCTGTATAAATAAAAATATTATATGATTGTAATGAAAAATATGTATAAAATATAGGAAACAATTAAAAGATTAAAGGTTAAGATTAAATTATCTATCTATCTATCTATCTATCTATCTATCTATCTATCTATCTATCTATCTATCTATCTATCTATCTATCTATCTATCTATCTATCTATCTATCTATCTATCTATCTATCTATCTATCTATGTTTTGCCTTAAATAATTTAAATTAATGCTGATATACACTCACCGGCCACTTTATTAGGTACACCTGTCCAACTGCTTGTAAACGCAAATTTCTAATCAAACAATCACATGCACCTCTGGCTGCAGCAGGCTACTTCCAACAGGATAACGCACCATGTCATAAAGCGTGAATCATCTCAGACTGGTTTCTTAAACATGACAATGAGTTCACTGTACTCAAATGGCCTCCGCAATCACCAGATCTCAAACCAATAGAGCACCTTTGGGATGTGGTGGAACGGGAAATTCGCATCATGGACGTGCAGCCGACAAATCTGCAGAAACAGCGTGATGCTATCATGTCAATATGGAGCAAAATCTCTGAGAAATATTTCCAGTACCTTGTTGAATCTATGCCACAAAGGATTAAGGCAGTTCTGAAGGAAAAAGGAGGTTCAATCCTGTACTAGTGAGATCTACCTAATAAAGTGGCCGGTGACTGTATATCTAAAATATGAATCTATAATAATAAATACATATAAGCCTACTAATATTAAGTAGCATTTCTGTCACTTGTGGGCATAAACACAGAATCTGCAGGAATATTAATACAGTAATAATACATTTCCCAGTATGCATCATCAGATTTTTACCTGCAGAAATGATCTCTCTCTCTCTGCTTATTCACTAACACGCACTTCAGCCCCATTAGCAAGCCATTAGAGTCCCGATCACACTTTACTGAAAAGTAAAACACCATAAAAACAGCATGTGATCTCCCTCCCGCAGGATTTCCCCATCAGAGCATATCATTATCCTCTTGTGCATCCCCTTTCTCCGAATATACACCTTAAGGAATCACTCGCATCCCTAAAGTCAATATCTGTGCTGTTATGAACATCCATACAAAATTCAAGCCATGTCATAAGGTGTCATAGATATATACACTAGATGTCGCCTGGCCTATTGTTGTCTATTGGACGGAATGCGTCAATAGCGCCGCCATCTTGCTACAGGGTAGCGTTCCTTTGAAATGAATGCGGGACCAAGGTACAGTGGAGGACTGTGGCCATCCAAAGCCAGAGATATACATATATACACATATATCTATGATCGGGAGTTTTCCTGGATGTTAGTATGTAATTTTTTTTTCTAATTAAGATAATTATAATTTTACATCACTTTTCTACATTGATGGATCAGTGACCGCACGGGCATTCCTGACAAAAAGCTTGTGTTTGTGTGTACAGAAATGTATTATCCAGCCTCCCTGTTAAATTTAATATAATCCGTGTCCTGAAACACACCTCCTCTCCTGCTTTCACTTCTCTTACTGACGGAGAGAGCGATTCGTTTGTGAATGAATCCCCCGAACGACTCTTTCACTAACGTTAGCCGACAATAATACAAGTTTCTGGCGGCGCAGCATCTCGTTGTCATATTTCTTTTGCATTGTTTGCTGATTTAATTCAACAAAATTAGCATAAGCCGAGTGTTTAGTGCGAGTTGGAGCTGCTTTGCCGTATGGTGAATGCAGTAAGTGACTGTTATCATCAATAACGTTACCTGATTAGCACAAAAGTTCATACAAAAACAGAAAAAAACTTAATATTACCTATGAAATGTTCTGCCTTTGTGCTTTGATTTCTTTTTTTGCTCGTTACTACACCCATAGACAGCGCTAAAGTCCCGCATCTTCACGTAATCACACTGTCTGACTAGTGCGGTTGAATGACATTTGTCCTGGGAGCCCTGTACCAATGTGGCGGCGCTATTGACGCATGCTGAGGGTCCCTATGCGATATCTAGTGTATATATCTATGATAAGGTGTAAGCTAACTTAGCGCTTTCATTATTTTAATGCAAGCCTTAAACCGTCCCCCATCCTCAACATAATGGATTTAGAGGATTAACCCAATGCTGTTTTGAAGAAATCCGTGACTGCTGCCCTTCAGACGAGTTTCTATAATGATCTTGGCATGAATCTAATTAGATACCAGGATCAGTAGTGACCGCTCATTTAACAGCTGACTAAATATGTTTATTCTCTTCGCTTCAGATGCAGGAAGAGCTGCAGAGACGTGCAGAGACATGCTGGAGTGGCGCAAGACCCTCCGGAGAGGCTGTTTGAAGGGTATTTACAGGCCTGGTGGTCTCGAATCAACAGCTTCATCTTCGTTTCAAACAGACAGAGAGAGAGAAACGAGGACAAAATGCCATTTTCATCTGCACCAGCTAGATGCATGAAGAAATTAGGCTTATTATTTAACCTCTGCTATTATTTTGGGATTTCCGCCTGGATTTTGCCTACTTACATTTAAAAGCTTCCCAAATCCACATGCAGAGGTGTAAATGCAAAAATTTGGTATAATTTTAAAGAAAACATTTTGAATTTTCATAAAACACTATTGAAAGTGTTTAAAATAACTGTATATGTTGTCTGTGTCATAATAAACACCTAAAAAAAGAGGCGCTTCTTGTATTTGTTTGTTTTTTAAACTCAAATTTGAAAGTGTATCTTTTAGGTTGTGTGTGGTCTAGGGTGCTGTAATTAATTTTGTTGGTTCCTGCACATGTTTGTGATCATAGAAAAAAAGAAAAATGTCTCTACCATAATCTACGCAAAAGTTATTGTATTCCAACTGATGAGAGGTGCTGTACAAGCCACAGGGAGCGATCATTGTTTTCATTTTTCACTATTCTTTTGTTTGATCAAACATAATTTACTGTGTTTGGACCACGTCAGACATATAAAAGGATTACTTATGCACATCACCTCAAAAACAGAGGAGAAAAGCCCTGAAGCGCACAGCATAAGGTAAGAGATGACAGCTGTCTGTGCTATCTGGGGCTGCTTATTGATCATGAATGTATTGTTTTTACTTCTGCGCCATGGAAACACAGCGATTCATTCAGCAACTGTTTGATATGTGAATATAATTCAGTAAAAAGGATGCTAGAACCATATGAGCACCGGCAAGAGCTTTCATTTGAGCTCTAACTTGTACATGTGTCATATGAAAAATATGAAAATGAACCAATGTTCAATACCCAGCTCGGGTCTCCAAAATACTGTGTATTTAAGTGTAAATAACTTTTGTACAGTCGAATAAAAACCAATGTGATGCATATGTGCATAAAATATAGATTCTACACTTTCAAACAAAACCACTTACGGGGGTCTGGTGCAATGTTAGCCCTTTAAATCTTAAAGCGAATCAAGTCGATGATGTCACGGACCTGGGTCCTCAGAGTTTATTTGGTTATGGCAAAGATGATATTTAATAGTTTGTTAATAGTCACAACTAGGGGTGTCACGATTTTGATTTTTAATCGAAATCGATCGAAATTTATGCTCAATTTCGATTATCGAATCAAAAAATAGAATCGTCGATGCTGCCACGCCCCCATGTCACGTCAGCTTGGCTTTTTTTTTTGGGAAAAATAACAGGCTTGTTGAAGTGCTTGTTAAACTGTGCAGACGCAGGAGACTCGTCGACAGAGCTTAAACCCTCTCCTCTTTCAATGAAGTCGCCGGTGTGTAAGCATTTTGGATTTCCAGTGAGTTATGTTGACAACGTTCGTGTTGTCGACAAAAAAAAAAACACAGTTTTGCAAGCTCCGTTATGTACGTATTACGTATGGTTCGTCCGATAGACAACACCGGCATCGCGACAACGATTTGACATCCACAGTGGCGTGTAGAATTCCTTAGCAGCCCTCCTTCCTCTCTACCTCTGAAAATGCACATCACGTGACCACACAGACACAGACGCACACGCAGCCATGCGCTCGAGACAGCAGGTCCAGGCAGTCAGAGGACTGCTTCAATCTTTCACTCACTTGTACTTAGTCATTTTAGCGAACACCTCAGATACTGTTGGCTGGTTCCTGTTGGTTGTGCGTCTTTTTTACCGACGCCATTATAACGACACAGATCACTGCCTATTCACGAGTCCCGCAAAAAAAGTGATTGACAGGTGGTAATTATGTGTGTATCTTGCCTTTATTCATTTACTGTATGATTTGCTATGGGTAAAACAAAGACCATGCAGGTCAGGTAGTTTAAACGGTAGGCTACAAATAATGAATTGGTCATTAATTAATTAATTATTCATAATCGAAAATCGAATCGTGCCTTTAGAATCGAAAATGTAATCGAGGGTTTGGAGGATCGTGACACCCTTAGTCACAACTGTACATTAAAATAAAGTGTGACCACAAATTCACTCCATAATAAAAATAGAAAAATACATTGTGAAAAACGTAGCATTTGCTAAACGATGGCTTGCAAATTTGACTGCAGACCTTGTGTCAGTCATGTCTACCATGTCACACCATGGTCAAATGTTAAACAACAGACTATCATCTCAACCTCTGACCTCCAGGGGGTAAACATGAGGTCAGTGCAGGTCTAAACATCCTGTTTTGATTACAGGACACGTCTCTGTCTCTCCAGTTGTTTCTAAGATCGATGTGTTTCTGTCTTTGCAGCTGTCGTCTACTTAGGACTCGTGAAGCTACGAGCGCAACTGCTGTTTAAAAGCGGCACAAGAGACAATCGCTGAGCTTTACAACTGTAAATAATCCAGACACAAAATAGCTAAACGCATGCCATAAAACTAAATGCAGCGTTAGCAATTGCAATCTTCAAAGTCAAGCAAAAATCTGAGTCAAGTTCCCATGTTGAGTCTGTAAAAGTTAGCAGCAGGCCAATATCTCACAGCCGAGACCAACGGGACAAACTGTCTGCGTTAACTACAACAAGCCATCTGTCCCACGAAAAATGAAGATAGTGTGGCATTCTTCAACAGACAAGCTCACGCTTATAATCAGATGCTAAATTACTCTCATTTGGAGATGGAATTAATTAGTAGTTCACAGAAGCAATTAGGCTGGGACGTTAAGTATGTGAGATGTGAGATACAATAAGCAGACGCTGATTTGTTATCAGAACAAGAAAAGTAGGAGGGAGATTTAACATATCAGTAAATCTAAAAGGACACAAAGGCAAAAGTTCAAATCTGGTTAACTTCAAATGATTAAGTTAATTTCAATCATACCTGTAAGACTTAAACAGAAATGGAGTTCTAGCACTAGTTCTACTAGGAAGACCTACTGACACGTCACTCATCACAATCAGTTCCAACCAATAGCCACAAGGCACAAGGAATATATATGCTGTTCATTCATTTCATTCATTTGGTTGCAGATACTGACGTGGATGTTCACCCACCATTCTCCATATCACCATTAGGTTGGCCCTGTCCAGGGGGGTAGCCTCCGCCCCTGCCTTCATCCTTGGCAGTCATAGCTGGTTTTGCAAACTTTGGATTTAAGCACGGACGGAGTCTCCGCTACAGAAACCCTATGTTTTGTAAATCATCACTTTTGTCAAACAATACTCATCAAATAAATGTAATTCAATATCATATTTATCTCTTTAGGGTAGAATTAACATGACAAATTATGACTTGAGTTTTTTTTTTGGCTGACATAATAAAGGTCTGCCTTATGTTTAAATAAAACTGAAATAAACAAAACAAAAGAAATATTTCCCTCTAGTTTACAGCCAAAAATAAAAGTTTAATGTTCAAAATAAATATCTTAATAACAACAACAACAACAACAACAACAACAACAGTAATAATAATAATAATATTGTTGCTGTTGTTGTTGACATTTTTGCCAAACTAAGGAGCCACATAAAGCAAAATAGCAGCTTTTGTTTTTAAATTATAAATAAATAATATTATATTATTATGTTACTCATTATAATATTTTTCTTTGACAATCACTTAAAAAAATTGCAATAAAATGTTTAAATAATGACAGTAAGCTAAATTTTCTGTTTTGTAATTAAGCCATAAAACCTTAAAATATATTATAAATGTCAAATATTATTATTATTTTTCTTTGTCATTCTTTTTTTATTTAGCAATAAAATACTTAAATAATGACATTGAGCACAATCTTTTGTTTGATAATTTAGCAATAAACCCTTAAAATATTTTATAAATTTCAAATATTATTATATATTTGCCATTTATAACACTAATAATATTAATAATGCTGCTGTCCTTGTTGTTTGATAAAAATTAAAAATATAAAGTACAGAAATTTGGGCCAAACTATGCAGCCATACAAAGCAAAACTGCAGCTTTTGTTTTAATTTTTATTGATTTAAAACGACTTTATATTGCACATCATTAAAAAGCAAACAGATCCTACAGTAAAATAAACAACACCATTCCATGGAAGAAACTGAAGTAACTTGAGAAGAAACTGAATTTAACATCTTTACTGTGTTATTCAGAATAATGCAGGAGAAATAATATTAACTGGGTTTGATTTTATGTAAGTAACAATATGAATAATGAGGAATAATTGATGACAATTATTAAAAATTAATGAATGCACAACGCGACATGGTAGTTCCAGTGTTGTGGTATGATTAATTACACTAATTATAATTGTTCATGCTGTCTTTAATTAGGCTACATGTCAGCAAGACAACAGCCACAAATACTAAAAAGATGCTCCAGGGGAAAATACTGAAGTTTAGATTCCAAATTTGAAAGAGAACAAAAAAAAAAAAAGCGTTGCATGTGATCCAGGGATGAGACAATGTTTGGGCAGAGGGATAAAGAGATAAAAACAGCAGTAAAACCCGAGACTAGAGCATAAAAAGAGCTTAGGACGTGTCTGGGCAGATCATCTGGGACGCAGCAAAGGGAAAACCTCACTACAGAGACAAGAGGTCTGGCATTCAAGACAAAAAGAGGAAACCATCTCAATCTTAGTGTTGTAATGCATTCAGTGTTTAAAGTCACCATGAAAGCGAAGGTAAGATTGTCATTTTTTCCTTTATTGTGATATTCATCCACTTTAAATGGTTCTGAAATTAGAAAAATATATAACGATGCATGATTTTATCTTTAGGAAATGATTGGATTGTAGGAAGATGGGAGTTGCTAACAAAACGAAAAAAAGATTGACTAATGGATGAAGGCAGAGCAGGGACAAGACATGCCCTGTTAGCCTGCCCTAAATGATTAATAGTCCCACCCTTAATGACTGATAGTCCCACCCTAAATGACTGATAGTCCCACCCTAAATGATTGATAGTCCCACCCTAAATGATTGATAGTCCCGCCCTAAATGACTGATAGTCCTGCCCTAAATGACTGATAGTCCCACCCTAAATGACTGATAGTCCCACCCTAAATGACTGATAGTCCCACCCTAAATGATTGATAGTCCCGCCCTAAATGACTGATAGTCCTGCCCTAAATGACTGATAGTCCCACCCTAAATGACTGATAGTCCCACCCTTAATGACTGATAGTCCCACCCTAAATGACTGATAGTCCCACCCTAAATGATTGATAGTCCCGCCCTAAATGACTGATAGTCCTGCCCTAAATGACTGATAGTCCCACCCTAAATGACTGATAGTCCCGCCCTAAATGACTGATAGTCCCACCCTAAATGACTGATAGTCCTGCCCTAAATGACTGATAGTCCCGCCCTAAATGATTGATAGTCCCGCCCTAAATGACTGATAGTCCCACCCTAAATGATTGATAGTCCCGCCCTAAATGACTGATAGTCCCGCCCTAAATGACTGATAGTCCTGCCCTAAATGACTGATAGTCCCACCCTAAATGACTGATAGTCCCGCCCTAAATGACTGATAGTCCCGCCCTAAATGACTGATAGTCCCGCCCTAAATGACTGATAGTCCCACCCTAAATGACTGATAGTCCCGCCCTAAATGACTGATAGTCCCGCCCTAAATGATTGATAGTCCCGCCCTAAATGATTGATAGTCCCGCCCTAAATGATTGATAGTCCCACCCTAAATGACTGATAGTCCCGCCCTAAATGACTGATAGTCCCACCCTAAATGATTGATAGTCCTGCCCTAAATGACTGATAGTCCCGCCCTAAATGACTGATAGTCCCACCCTAAATGACTGATAGTCCCGCCCTAAATGACTGATAGTCCCGCCCTAAATGATTGATAGTCCTGCCCTAAATGACTGATAGTCCCGCCCTAAATGACTGATAGTCCCGCCCTAAATGACTGATAGTCCCGGCCTAAACGACTGATAGTCTCGCCCTAAATGACTGATAGTCCCGCCCTAAATGACTGATAGTCCCGCCCTAAATGACTGATAGTCCCGGCCTAAATGACTGATAGTCCTACCCTAAATGACTGATAGTCCTGCCCTAAAGGAATGATAGCTCCACCCTAAATGACTGAAAGTCCTGTCCTAAAGGAATGATAGCTCCACCCTTAAAGCCTGATAGTCCTGCCCTAAAGGACTGGTAGTCCCACACTAAATGACTGACTGTCCCACCCTAAATGGCTGATAGCCCGGGCTTAAATGACTAATAGTTTTGCCCTAAATGACTGATAGTCCAGCTCCCCAAAAATCCCAGCCCCGCCCTAAATGCATGCCAGATGTGAAGAAAAGTAATTTAGAGGGGAACAAAAGGTTATGATATTTAATGAAATATTATGAGGGCAAATCAATTTTTGCAAAATATATAACAAGCATTACTATACTAATATAAATAGGAAGAGTGCGTTTTGATTTCATTGCGAGCCCATAAGGAGGAATCTTCATCCCGATAATGAGATTTCTGCAGGCTGTCCTATAGCCACAGCAGGGGGCATCGCAGCTTCAGCAGATCTGACCGCATGAGCTAAACTTGCAGACACCTGTGTTTGAGAATAAACGCTCACGTGACGGGCTCTGCGCCACACACACTCACACACACACACACACAGATCTGCCAGGTCCACCACAGCCAGATACAGTTTCACCTTCAACTCGCAGCAAAAATAGACCTCACAATCCCTCATCAGCCATAAAAGGAGCTAAAACTCTTTAAAAAACAATAATAACGAATAAAAGAAAAGAAATGCAATAAGAGAAAATGTAAATTTTATATATGAGGATGGTTGCCAGGGTGTAGCTATACAGTTGCTAAGGTGGATTAGAATGTGTTTTACCAGAAAATATAATAGGTTTATAGGAGTAAATAAACTTAAAGGGATAGTTCACCCCTAAATGAAAATGACCTCATCATTTACTCTCCCTCATGTGGTTTTAAACCTTTATGAGTTGCTTCCTTCAGTTAAGAAGATGTTTAGAAGAATGTTGGGTGCTGAGACCTATCAATTGCCATAATATGGGTAAAATTACTACCAGACAAGAATAAATGACAGAATTGACACTTTTAAGTGAACTATCCCTTTAAAATAGTAATTAAAAAAACTATAACAGCTATATGACATGACATAGTGGACACAAAATGCAGTGGAGAAGTAAAAAAAGAGTAAAAACTGCAGATCAAGCTAATCAAATCAAGCTAATCTGAGTACAGTTTGACTTCTGAAACTCAAGTCATGGCCATTTAATCTCAATCCTATCTAAAACAGACAAAATCCTAGTTCTTCTGTTGTGGTCTTTGAAAACCCTGATGTGACTTTGAATCTCCAGCTGTAAACACTGAGTTTGTGGATTTAGCATTAGCATATGTGCTCTGTGAAGGGATTAGCAGACACAATGGTGTGAAGTGGGTCAGTGGCACGTCTATGGCGGAGCCAAGAGAGCAAGGGCTCGGTGGATCTGGGTCAGCCGGACCCCAGGCATGAGCGGCATGTGTTTCTACTGTCTGTGTGGATGGCAACAGAGGACAACATGGCACCAGCGCCTGCGTTCTGGCCATACACACACACACGACCTGCTGAGAGCAGCAGTGTGGATAAACAAGGACACTGAGAGACACTGAGAAATCTACCATTTATACTTAAAAATGCCACAGATACTTGATAATAATTGAATTTAAAGTGGCTTTAACTTAATCTCAGGCTAATAATATGGGTCATTCTTCAGGAAGTGATGCTCTATTTGTCAAACAAAAAAACTGATATTAAATAATATAAAATTTAGTTTGCTCTTTCGTAGGTTTTATATCATATTTATGATATAATTAGTAATAACAAAATGCTGACGTGACATTATTTAAGAGATTTCCCATTTGATCCAAATTAAATTAAACAATTTTTTGATGCTTATCTGAGCATCAGATGATTTTTATGCACAATATCGTTTAAAACTCTATCTAGATGCAATTATATAATGTTTTTACAGCATGTTTTAAACAAAGGTATATTTCTCTTACTTTTTTTTTTAATTTAACAGTGGAGAGAAAATATCAATATTTTTAGTGCTGATGTTTGGGGACAAAGAACAAAAATATTGACTGTGAAGAATGTGGTGTAATATTGATTTAATATCTATGGTTATTTATGGCCAATAAGTCTAGTACACACACATATTTTGAGATATAAATGCTACAAACTGCAGTTCAAAAGTTTTGGGTCATTTGGAAGCCCAATTTGGAAAAAAAATGACACTTTTATAAAAACAAGAACACATTAAATTGATTAAATGTGACAATAAAGTCATTTATAACTTTATATTTTCCTTTATAATGAATGCTGTTCTGTTGAGCTTTCTGTTTCTAAACGAGTGCTTAGGGCACATAAAGTACATTATTGCAATAAAATACATTTAAAATGTTCTCAATTAAACAGTTTTTAATGTACAGTACTAAATATATTTTTTAGTAATTGTGAAAAATAGTTGATTTTTGTTTTAGTCTGTAAATAATCAGCACCAAAACATTTTCTCAGTTAACAGAATTGATTAAATGTGATAATAAAGACATTTATAATGTTACAAAGGTTTCAAATGAATGCTGTTTGTGTGAGCCTTTGGTTCATAAAACAATCATGAAAACAAATGTATCAAAATCTTACAAAAAAAAAAACTGAAGCTGAAACCAAAGATAATACGAAATCTTTTGTGAGCAGCAGATCAGCATATTAAAATGATTTAGCGATGACTAACAGGAATAAATTACATGTTACAATAAATAAAAAATTTATAAATAAATAGAGCTCGCTTTCACCTTATAAAACACTTTCGATTTGAATAATAGTATAGGTTATTAACAATTGTTTATCATTAAAGGCAGTGAAGGAACAAACACACATACATAAAGAGAATATACTTATGATGCTTGATAAATAAAATCGAACACTAAGTAGTGTGGAAAATTTGCAACCCAGGTTCATTCTAAAAACGTACCCCTATACATTTTTAGAGAGTGCCAAATACGTCCTAGGAGCTACGTTTATCTGCAGTTTTTGTTTTCGCGAATCCACATGAATTCGCTGTGTGCACTTTTTGAGATTTCAAATTTCTCTCACGAGTACCATTCGTGCCTGCTGTTCCTGCGTAAATCCACCAGAGGCCGCTGTGTACGCTTTTTGAGATTTTAAATTTCTGTCGTGAGTGCCAATCATGCCTGCTGTTCAAGGCCGCTGTCGACTGACTGACTGACCGATCGAATGACCCACCCTCCTTCCTTAAACCCAACCAATAGTGTTTTCAAAAGCATCGACTGACCCGCCCACACACTTCTTTAAACTCAACCGACAGAAAGCAATCCAGAAAAAGAAAAGCCCTCGCCTGATATTTACTTCATGCTCACGCTTTTTTTTCAGTCCCTTTATTAATCCGGGGTCGCCACAGCGGAATGACCCGCCAACTTATTCAGCAAGTTTTTACGCAGCGGATGCCCTTCCATCTCTGGGAAACTCACACTGTTATTTACATTTTTATTTTATGGCTTCTGTTTTTGTCTTACCCACTTTCTAGAACCAGACTCGAACCCCATCATCGCAGTCAACTCCTCAATGCGTCTTAAGTCCGGCAACGTACATGGCGAGCTAACTGGACAAACTGGTAACAGCAGGAAAGATGTCCATATGGAGGTAAGCAGTCAGCTGGTAAGCGCGAAAAGGAACAGCGTCATAACGATCAGTTGCGTTTGTTTTAAAGATGAAATGCGGCCATATGTAGCTTTGGCTACATAATTTGCAATCTCCAGAAATGTATATAGGGCTACGTTTTAATGAGCATATGTTGTACAAATAACATGTTTCCTGAGAATGATCCAGATACACTGAAACAAAACAGGAATAAACAGCTGTAACTGAATACATTTGGTGATTCAGACAAATCTGGAAACTCTCAAATCGTCTACTGTAAAATAAAAATGTCTGCAGTAAATCTGTCTGCTTGCTACCTAAACCATAGCACCTGTTTCTACATGTCTAATAGTGAACATCTGTATTGTTTAACAGGCTTTCTTATATCACAAGACTAAACGCACTTTCAATACCTTCAGGTTACAACATTCACAGGCCGAGAAACACAAAAGCAGAACAGAAACTGAACTGCATTTTCCTCTTGGGCTTCTTCTGAAGTATCCAGCGGAGTGGCAGAAATGTGTCTCGCAGATCAACATGCTGGACAAACTGGGTTAACCATATCTGCACACACACACATCTGCACACACATGCAGAGTATACGCCAGAGGAGTGCGTGAACCATCCAAACAGCATTAATATTTGAACAATCCTCCGCATTTCTACCCCTCGGTTTAGTCAGACATTGGCACAAATGGAAATTTAGAAACAGCTCTATCTTGATATATGGCTGTGAGACTGCCTGAGTTCATGACTAAAATCTGTTCTTCAGCTTACGGCACAAAAAAAAAAATGATTCAATAACAAGAAACACATGGTCTGAGCGGTTGCCCGTGATTACAGACACAACAAACACAACAACAGCAAGTATTTTAAGCCATGACACTGACTGCGAGCGTTTGCTAGCTAGCCTACAATTGAATCAAGCGTATTAGCCATTAGATCGTTAAAAAACAAAAACAAATTTGAAGTGGTAAAGTTTATTGAACAGGGTTTAGACAAATGTAAGACTTTTCAAGACCATTATGAACTAAATTTAAGATGTATACATAGCCAAATGCTAACACCGTGTGCTAACAACATGCAACAAAATTCCAACGACAAGCAGTTTGACTGTCTGCACTAACATTTAAGCTAATACCAGCCAATGCACTACCAATAAAAAGGCTTTCAAATTTAATTAATACATATTAAACCTCTTTAACATCATTAATAGGCTACTGAGTGACTGATGTTCTTGGTTTGTGACAGAAATTCAAAGCGACGTTCATTTTCAAACCGTCTGCTAGTTATTTTATTTTCAAGATCTGAGGTGAACTATCTGCTGCTGCTTTCAGTGGTATGGCAATAAATGACATGTGGTGTTCAAATTCACATTGGTAGTGTTTAACACTGAATAAAGCCCATAATCGGTACCTGAGGTGATCATTGTCGTAGTAGTTTATGCTGTTGTTCTGCTGCGACGTCACGGAAATAGAAAGCATTTATAAAAACAGAAATTTTGAGCCTCACCGACGCAGATGGTTAGTTTTATTTGTCCAATTAAAAAAAATATGATATAGTTATTTCTTAGCCACATATTTCATTATTGTGCCAAAACAGGCAAACCCTATTTTAAAAAATTTATATATATTTTTAGATAATTAAAATATATTGGTCAACCAAACTTTTGTCAAAGGTTTTGCCGTGAGTATTACCACACTCATTATCGGGAGGCGCTATAATCACTCTCATAGGAGAATTTAGCTTTCACCATCCAAAATAAATAAAGTTATCCAACATGTGCTCCCGATAGCTCCGCCCCTTCCGCTACGTAAGCAAAACTGTGATCGTTGAGTGCGTGAAGTGTCCAACATTACACACTTCATTAGAGTTTTCAGTGTAAACGCACTACTTACACTATTTATACTACAAAATGGCATAGAATAATACATAAGTATGCGATTTGGGACGCACCTTAAGACTTTTTAAGTCCTTTTATAGACACCCTTACTGAAGTACATTTTCACAATAAAATACATTTGAAATGTTCTACTTTAAAATTTTATTAAATTTACAGTATTAAACATGACTAGTTTACACTGATTTTTGTTTTAGTGCATAAATAATCAGCATCAAAAACACTATCTCAGTTAACAGAATCATTGCCAGAACTTTGGATAAAAATCTGGAAACATGAAAGGTTTTCTATTAGGTTAACAAAATGTTAGTTATTTGATGTTTAATGTTTTTAAACCACTATAGCGCAACAATGATTAAACCTTCTAAAATTTCGTACAAAAAGCATTAATCTTTTTGCTATTAAAATAATAACAAAAATGATTCATGTAACTAATCAGTGCTCCAGACTAATATTTGACAGCATGGCACATATATTAATAATAATACATTGCAACATAATTTCGATCTGCATTACAATTTTATTGTGATGTTTTGAATGACAAAAATAAAGGAAACTGAATCTGAATATTACTAACATTACAAGCATTATATGTACATTATTTAAACAATTACCTGCCTATTATTCTATTAATATGATATTAACTGTCTATTAGCACTTATAAAGTAGGATCTTATTTTACATTCCTAATCCTACCCAACTACAACCTTACTAACTATTCATAAGCAGCTAATTAGTAGTTTATTGAGCTAAAATTATTAGTTAATGGTTTGTAATTAGTGTGAATTGTATATTAAAATACAATTAAAAAAACATTCATATTACAAAAGTCTGCATAGCCATGAAAAAAATGGATGTTGTGACAAAATATGAAATAAATGGTCAGCTGGGTCAACTCATTCAGTGAACAGTGAATCTCAAACCCTTTATTTTATATGATTTAAATCACAATATGCAGGATTGTTTCACATATTTAAGCATTTTTGTTTTTTGAGCAAACGTCTAACAGCCTCTGACCTCAGATCAGTAAAAAACGAGATAAGCCGCATTAAGGGAATTTTATCTTTCTACATTAAAGCTGCCCTCGGTGTGGTTTTAGTGGAAAGAACATCCAAATGTATACATGCACACTCATCCAGTGTGTATTTGTGTCTGTGTTCATGAAGGATGTCAGCACAGGGACTCTGTTTACATGCGCACTGACCCACATCTATCCCTCCTCATGTTATGGCAGCTGCTTTCAACAGCACAGCCACCAACAGGAAAGGGAAAACCAATGAATGTTTTGACTTTCTTAAAGGGCACATATTTTAGCCCTTTTTTGAGATTTAATACTAATATTATGGTTCTTCTGAGTGTGCCAATATAGGTTCAGATCAAAACGCAATTCAGATATGGTTATTATGCTGTGTTAAAAAGTGTAAATTTAGAGGCGTGTACACGGGTTGCTGTTTTGGGGTGTGTTGTTTAACATGATAATGAGTTTCGACTGCCCGCCCAACGTAACAAGGGGGCGGAGCCAAGAGCGCGTCTGCTTTGTGCACCGCGTCACAGAGGCAGACAGTAGGAGTCATCATGAGTGAGAGGAACACAATTCAACCCTACATATATGACCCAGACTCGGACACAGATCAAGCAGAGTCGACTGTTGAGGAATCTATAATCCGAATGTGCCAGAATGTGTCAGAGTGGTACATACAAAATATTTTATGTTTTTGAATACTTTTACAGCCGCTATGTAACTATGCATGCGCCATCCGTAATTTGTTTGATAAAGTTCGCGAACGTCATGCGTTACGTCAAACACAGACAAGACATAAAGATATCCACAGAGATAAATTTTGCATTGGTATGATTTATTCGTAATTCATGAATATTGACGTTGACAAATATTGGCAGGTGCTTGTGTGGCAATTGTGAAAAAATGCCAACTGAGGCTGAAAATGTATGCTGCAGGGAGATACCGCAGGTAAATTTCCAGTTTATGTTAACGTTGCTGCTCTAAAGACATCGAATGAGATAATAAACAGCATAACTGTGTCGTGTAATAAGGTTAGAAGACGAATGGATCAACTGGAAATGCAACCCTCGTGCATGACGGAGCATCCAGGAATGGATCCCGTTCGCTTCAATATTTATTCCTTGCAAAATGCATCGAATATATACAAAGCAGACTATGGTCCCCTGCGACTTCGTGGAGTGCAAAAGTGAGTTTAAATAAATAGAAATAATAGCAGGTTACCTTGTTCATGATCTGCATGCTCGCTTTCTTTTTAAGCACATTAACGCCGTGTAGTCAATAAAATAGCGATAAAGTTGGTTTTATATCCGCACATTCAGAAGTCCCTGTATTGTTTATCATGATAGTTTAAACATTCGATCGTATTTAGCATGCAAGTATGACTTGTAAACAACATTAAAACTATTTACTTGACTGTAAACAATGTTGTACTTTGTCATTTGCTGCTAATACGATTTCCCTATTTTGAATTTGCAAAGAATACTTTACTGAAATGATACTATTAAGGATAATGTCCGAATATCTGAATATAAAACCAACTTTACCTCAATGTCAATAAAAATGAAATACGTACCGTTTTTTATTGCTGCTATTTCTGAGATGACAATTTGAATGACTTCATAAAAGGCTGAGTAATGCATGTACTTTTTATTGAAAAATAATTTTAAATTCACTAAACATTAATATATAAACTCTTAAAATATATAAAAATCAGTATGGCATAGAAACATCAACCCTTCAGAAAAGATGCTTCAATTCCTGAGTCATATAAAAACTTTATATTGAAGTATAAATTAAAATGTGATGGCAAATATAAAATGTATCCTTGTGCAAATATAAAATATAAACTCCAAGTTGTCCCTTTGTTGAATGAAATACAATTGTCCATGAACATTAGAAAGTACAGTATATCTACAAACACATACAAACATATCAAATATACATTGGCAGTTGAATAAACAAAATATGACTTCTGAAATTTTGTTAAAGCTAGTTATTTTATAAAAAATAAAAATGTATATGTGATAACTCCCAAGTTCAAATTGTAGTGCAATTTCTAAAACAATGTTTCATTATTATGTCTCTGTTAGACAGTGCCGCTTTTTGGCTTATCGGAGCTTTGTGAGCTGGTGTTGGGGTTTCCTCGGGCGGAGAGTCCGTGTAGTGATTCCTGCCTGTGTGGTGCTGAAGATTCGAAGACAGTTTCCTGAAGAGCAGGGCAGCTATGTGGGTTTTAGGATCGCTATTGATTGAAGCGGGTCACCCTGCTGGAGATAGCCTCCTCCATCTCAGGTCGATCGTAGGCTGATGATAGAGCAGGTGGTATGTGAATTCCCAACACTTCATCAACATAGGGTGATGGGTCCACAAACACTTGGTTGAAGATGAGGTCCAGCAGCTCTTCTACATAACCTGTGCAATATAACAGTTATCTCTTTAGTAACTTAATTTTGTATTTTGAGTAGTGAGTTTTCATTGTGAATGTAAAGTGCAATTATTTTTTTTATTTATTGAATTATTAATAATACTATAAACATTTATATACATACCGAAAGTTTGCTGTGTCTTCACTTCTCGGACCCTATACTCTCCTTTCTTTGCCTTTGGAAAGGCAAGCTTGTAAATAGGTTTACCAGTTGCTGATGTGGCCTGGGGACGCCCGGCATTTTCATTGTAATGCAGTGCAGCCAAGTACAACCTAACAAAAAGAAAAATGTAAATGACGTACCATGACAAGACTGTATAGTATTGTAAATATTAATTTCTGATCATTGGCTTTACCTGCATAGCATCCCCAGAAAAGGGAATACCACATTTTTGGGTGCAAACCGCAGTATGACGCTGTGGAAAGCTTCAACAGTTGACGTCTGGTGGTGAGGACTTAGCTTGGCCACATCCTTCAATATTCTCTTGTTAGCGAGAACTTTCTCCAGCTTATAGAATGGCATCGTTGCTAAACAAGCAAAAATTTAAGGTATTAGAGTCGAAATCAAAAACAAATCTGAACAATGAAACAAGCTCTATTTTGAATTAGTTTTAATCGCAAAGAATATTTTATATGTCTGTATACAACTTACCAGCCGACAGCCATTTGTTCTTGTCTCTGCTTATCCGTTGCGGATGCAGACAAGCCGGAAAATTGGGGTCTTCATGTACATGTTTGTCTTGTACATGGTTTAAGATAGAGGTCCACTTTGCCACTCTTTCAGGACCTGTTGTGGATGATGCAGCAGTCCAGTAGATGTGGTTTTTGATGCTACGTAACCATTTACGCAACTTCTCACAACCCTTTATCTGGCATATCTTGTCCAGTTTTTTGGAAATTCCTGGAATTTAATGAAAAAAAGACATCAACACAAAAATAATAATAAACATGTAAGAACTGTAAATAGCAATTTAATCTTAAGTAAATTAATAACTGCTAAATTACATACCTTTCTCGATATGCCACACATCGTAAAACTGAGTGACATTTCGATCCCTGAGGTATTTCTGTATTTGAGGATGTCGGTCTGTGATGATGCATTCCAGACGAACACCGCGGGCATCCAACAGGTCAAGGCTTCTCTTTAGGCCTTCTTTTTCCATATGGTAACTGCCACCCACCTCATTACTCTATAAAATTTTAAATAAGGTTAAAATATATATATATATATAAATCACACATTTTCAATCCAAAATATTATGCTAGTTCACATAATACTTTTCTGTATTACCTGGACTAACTGTAGGTCGACCACTGTGTTAGTTGCAAGGTCCATCATTGTATAACTCCCATACTTGGCCGAGTGACCTTCAAGAACAAACCGTACATAATTATTCTAAACACATTTTTGGAATAATTGTAATGTATTTCATATTTATTTTTTTTATTAGACTGTATTGAATTAGAAATTAAATCTTTTGACTAAATACCTGGGGAGTCAGCCCTCATATCTCCTCCAACAATCACATTCTCTCTTCGACTGAGCTGTTCTAGCATTTCACTCTGCCAATTTCTCCACTTGTGGACAATAGCAGGTTCAATGCAAAGTCTTGCATGACGGCGAAATGAATTATATTTAAAAATGTGTAGTTTCATTGCAGCAAATACCTGACAACAGAGAGGAGAATTTTTAGTACAATGTGCATGCACCCTGTGACAAAATTTATATTATGTTTCTAAAAGAAATGTGATAAATTTTGATAGATAATTACCTTTTCAACTACAAAAAATGATGCACCGCTCAAGTAGACTGCAGCAGAAAGATGCAGGTTGCCAGCTGGAGTACTACCAATAATTGGCTGACTGTTCCATTTTCTTACAAACTCGCAGTGTGGGCAGACTTGCTGTACGCTCAGAAATGTCCCAAGCCTTTGTGACTTTACATCACATCTCCTCTGACACACTGGGCAGTCACTGAAGAGCTCCATGAGGCATGTTTCATAGACAATGAACTTGGCAATGTTATGAACTGGGCATTCTTGGATTCTGTAAAAATAAATATACACATTAACATAATAAAAAAAAAATTATGATGAATGTTATGATGACAATACACAATCTGTCAAATAATTTACATAATGCATAAACTCACGACAAGTCTGTTGGTTCAGTTGCAGATGTGCATTCCTCTGCAGGGTCAAATGTCACATCCGAGTCTTGGGCTATAATTTTTGACTCTGTCAAAGTCTCTTCGGCTTCTTCTTCTTCCTCCTCCTCCTCCAGCTCCAGACGAGGTCTTTTTAGTGAAGGTTTGAGGGGTGTCGAAGTCATAAACGCAGTAGAGGACGCTGATGGCACAGTCAGTTCAAAACTGGATATTGTTGTCTGGACACCTATAGTGTAATTTTATGATTAATCTCATTGCACGTTTATAAAGATAATAAAACACGTTTCTAATGCAGCAACTTAAAATAAACTGAGAAATTTTAACTTACTTGTACTCCTGCGTTTAGCCTGAAGCGTCCTAAAAGACAACTGGGTGCCAACACTGTGTAAAGATGTGTGAAAAGGTTCTGTCTGGCAAGCTACATCCACCTTGTTGCTCTTTGTCGACGTCGTGGCCTTTGTAAGAAAACATACATGTTTTAAAATGACCTTTATTTGATTAAAACATACCGATCTTATTGTAAACAACTGCAGACCACGTGCAAGTACAGTGGAAAAAAATTACAATAAACATCCCACATACAAAACAAACTTTAGCTGTAACTTAGTCAGTGGTAATGCTTTATTACAATGTTTAATTTTTTCTACGGTTTCTGTTTCTGATGGCTAAAACCCCTTTATGTACACATTACCACTTAAAGATTCGAGTATTTAGACTGTTTTAGAAAAGCACAATAGCTGTAAACGCGCAAACATCCGAAGTAGCTTTAGCCGCAGATGCTATTTATTTCTGCTTAACATTACAGTATACACATTACAACAAACATCCCACATAAACAACAAACTTTAGCTGTAGCCAGTACTGGTTACTGCTTTATTACAATGTTTATATTTTTCTATGGTTTCTGTTTCTAATGGCTAAAAGCCCTTCTTGTACACACTACCACTTATAGCTTCGATTATTTAGATTGTTTTAGAAAAGCATAATAGCAGTGAACACGTGCAAACAAACATCCGAAGCAACTTTAGCGGCTTTTAACTTTTAGATGTTATTCATTTCGGCTTACGATTACAGTTCAACAAACATTTAACAACAACAAACTTTAGCTGTAGCCAGTGGTACTGCTTTTTACAATGTTGCTATTTTTCTACGGTTTCTGTTCCTAATGGCTAAACCCCCTTCATGTACACACTACCATATGCAGCTTCGAGTATTTAGACTGTTTTTGAAAAGCACAATAAGAGGTAAACACGTGCAAACAAACATCCGAAGCTACTTTAGCCGCAGATGCTATTCATCGGCTTAACATAATTAGAATACTAAGGCTAGAAGTACATAAAATGTAATACTTACTTGAAGTGAGACAGGATCACGTATTGTAGGAACTGATCCAGTTTTCAAAAACAATTTACTCGCGAATCCGGAGTTGTATTGTCCCGCGTTCTCGAGGCAGTCTACGCTAAAGTGGTTAGCGCAAACATACAACAGTTTTGGTACATTTTCAGGCACCTTGTCTTCAAAGATAAAACTCAGCCACTTAAGCCTCTGTTGCTCATTTGCAGGAAGACGGTGAAGGCTCTTGTGCTGAGCCTTACATCCTAAAATAGCACAAGGGTGTTCTCTCGGTGGCATCGCTTCGACGTTCACGCTGATAATGGCGGAAACGGCAAACGCAGGATATGTTAATACGCGCAGCTGTCAATCAATTCGGTGGGCGGGGGGAATCGCACACCTACGTAATGGTGCGATCGATTTGAAAACAGCTCCAATTGGCCGACCCTTTTTTTTGTAGTTAAATTGAAAAAAAAGGACTGGGTGTGTTCATATCACCCCAGTATGATGGTCTATACACTATACCAACACACAGATCTGTCCAAACAGCTTGAAAAGAAGATTTTTTACAATAGGTGCCCTTTAAAGCACGTTTCTGGATGTACTGTTTATATTCAGATTAAAATATGTGTGTTTGGCAGATGTTGTATTTTAATCATGGCTACATACAGAACGTTGATATTCTTACTGCCATTTACTATATTTTTAAGGTTACTGGTGGCTAATAATTTATATGGGCTGAATTTAAACCAACAAATTAAATCTAGTAACGTTCTACTCAACGTTTAAAGTCAGGCCATATAAATTGTTTGCAAACACTTAGTAAATCCAATGAACCATTTTTTTTCAGTGTTGGAAACATGCCTCGGCCGTCATTAATGCGAAATGTAAATTACATTGCTCCGGGTACATTTCATTGTACGTTTCAGATGACAAATCCACTAGAGGGCGCTGTTTACAATTTTGCAATTTAGAAATATGCCACTTAAGGTATATTTTGTTGTATATTTCAGATACATGTCCTTTTTGTTTATATTCATGAGAAGGCGGAGCTTATTGTATAGATAGCCTAGCAGACCACTAACATTAACCATTCCCTAAACCCAACCAATAGCAAGATATAAGTTGTAGGAATGAAAGAGTAAAACGTAAAAGAAAAGTGCATTGCGACAGCGTAGCTTTACCTTGATTTAACATTATTTTTAAATTTCTTTTATTATTATTCTATTGAAAGTTGTCCATATGGAGATAGACAGATGAGTCCAACATATTGTATTACAAATCATAAACAGGGTTAAGTTGTTTTGTGGTATTTATGTGGTGTTGAGCAAAGAATGGCGTGAAAACATTTTTAATTCATCTATAACAGTGGTTCTCAAATGGCGGGCTTCCTTTTAGTGGTACGCTGAGCAATCAAATATGTCATATGTACATGCTACATATATTTCAAAATTGATCAAAAATGATTTATATGTGAATATGACATATAATAATATTCATTATAAGACATATAGTCTGTATTTCAGAGGTCCAGGCAACATTTTCTGGTGTTGATGAATTGGCTACTATATGTTAATACTGTACTTTTAAGTACAGCACTTTTCTTTTTACCTTAAGCACATTTTAATTTAAATGTTGACGTTTTTAGTTTGTTTGTTTTTTTTTTTTTACATATAAGCACAGTACAGTGTTAACGTTCAGACTAATTATGTTTAAAGTGGCAGGAATATAGGAACTAATCTGCCATGTTTTTGAACTGTGCAGAGCTGTAGCTGCTATACTGGGCTACTACTACGCTACTGCATTTCAATACTGCTCATTATGGTGGTACTTGGAGAGTCAATTTTTTTCTGAGGTGGTACTTGGTGAAGAAGGTTTGAGAACCACTAGTCTATAATATGTCCCTGTATCATAAATGTGATACAGTGAAATGTGTTTTGCAAATGTGTAGGTTGAAGCGCATAATTTAACATTTATAAAATGTCATTTAATCTGTATGTCAAAGTCATTATTCCAGTCTTCAGTGATCCTTCTGAAATCATTTAAAAAAAAAACATTTCTTATTATTATTATCAATGTTAAACACTGATACGCTGCTCAATATTTTTGTGGAGGCAGATACATATTTAGGATTTTCCAACAGAAAGTTCACCTTTATAAATGTATTTACTGCCACTTTAATCATTTTAATGCAACACTCCTGAATTGATTCCCTTTTAATGATAAAATATGTAAAGAATATGTACAAAATACATAGACAAAAGTGGTGAACTGGATGCTAACTTTTCATATGTTTGTTAAATGCAGTAAAAACTCCTGACATTCATTTAAGAGATGAACTATCATGCTCAAAACTGCATATTATGTTTAAAATCAAGCAAAAAAATCACAGTTTTTATCCCACATAAATGCAAATCAGATCTCGTCTAGCTGTCTCTGAGTGCACTGAAGCAGAAGAGGACAGATATGAATATGTAATACACAGAAGATTGATTCTGCCTGTCATAAGAGCTGATCCTTGCAGAATCTCAGACATTTTACAGCATGGCTAATAATAGTCAAAGAAAACCAGGGAACTTCCTAGGATTTGACTCCTTTTGTTTAAACATCTTCACAAATGTTAAAGTACTCCATGTACACTGTAAAAAATGCAGGGTTTCAAACAATTCCTTCACGTCCCAGCATAAATCCATTAAGTTACCTTCATCGTTTTTACAAACTTAAGTGGATTGAACATAAAACAATTAAGTTTTCCCCTGAAAAAACTTAAGAACTGTGTCGTTTTACCTTTAAATAAGTAGTTTGAACAAGTCATTTTTGGAGTAAATAAAAAAGTCAACCCAAGCTCATTCTGAAAACGTAGTCCCGCGGACGTTTCTGGAGACAGCGGAATACGTCCCGGAAGGTATGTATGGCTGCATTTATTTTTCTCAAGCGAACGCTATGGGCGGTGTGACGCTGTTCCCTTTCACGCTTACCGGCCGACCGCTTACCTTCTTGTGGAGGGCTTTCCCGCCGCAACCCGTTTGTCCACTCAGCTCACCGTGTACGTCGGCAGACTTGAGATGCAGAGAGGAGTTGACCACGATGATTGGTTTCGATTCCGGGGAAGAGCGGTTCCAGCAATCAGGTAAGACAAAAACAGAATCCCAAAAATTAAGTGAACGAGTTTCATAACAGGGTGAAAACGTGGTGAAATCCGAAAACGCGGTAGAAAAAAAAAATCAGGGCTTTTCTTTTTTTGGACGGCTTTTGTAAACTGTTGCTCGGGTTTAGAAAAGTGAGCGGGCGGGCGGGTCAATCTGTAAAATTGGTTGGGTTTAGGGAAGGAGGAGAGCGGGTCAGCCGATTGGCCGGTCGCACAGTCAATCATCCGGTCAGTCAGACAGCGGCCTCTGGTGGGTTCACGCGAGAACAGCGCGGGCGCGAACTGCACTCGCGGGAGGCGTTTGAGATACGAAAAAATCGCACAACAGCGGCCTCTCGCAGATTCGCGAAAACAAAAACTGCAGCCGTACGCACCTCCCGGTACGTATTCAGCGGTCTCCAGAAACGTCCGCGGGACTACATTTCCAGAATGAGCCTGGGTTGCAAAAAGCAATTGCCTGTCATGATTCCAGGCAGAATCTTAGACATATCACAATATAACTTGGTTGATGACCCTGCTGAAAAATCCAGCTTTAACCAGCCTAGGCTGGTTGGCTGGTTTTAGCTGGTCGACCAGGCTGGTTTTAGAGGGGTTTTGGCCACTTCCAGGCTGGTTTCCAGCCATTTCCAGCCTGGTCTTAGCTGGTCAGGCTGGAAAATGACCAGCCAAATCCAGCTAAAACCAGCTTAACCAGCCTGGTTTAAGCTGGATATAGCTGGTTTTGGCTGGACTCCCAGCTTGGCTAGGCTGGTCAAGCTGGTTTTAGCTGGTCATCTCCCAGCCTGACCAGCTAAGACCAGGCTGAAAATGGCTGGAAACCAGCCTGGAAGTGGCCAAAACCCCTCTAAAACCAGCCTGGTCGCCAGCTAAAACCAGCCAACCAGCTTAGGCTGGTTTAAGCTGGATTTTTCAGCAGGGAGTAACAAAAATACACACTAAAACCAGAAAAATGCCCAGGTAGAAAAAAAAACCTAACAATCTACCATTTCACCAGCTTGACAAATGTCAAAGTACTCCACATGCACCCTGTTTTTAAAGAAACCTACCTGTTCAACACAAAGTAATTGTCTAAATGTAGTCAAACAGAAAGAAAAGCAGAGTATTTAGGAGGGAAATCACCTGCATGCTAATTCCATTAGGAGCCACATGATACTGAGGTCATTTTATCAATCTCCATTCAAGCCAAAAATGAAAGCGGAAGTGACTTCCTGCTTAAGCCGCCATGACTCCTTATTTAAAACATATAAACGAAGGCCGGCCAGCAATCTGTGAAGAGCAGCTAATATTACGCTCATCTTATGACCTCCTCTATAAATACCAACAGGTCTGTTCTGACACACTCGGGGCGGAAAATGCAGATCTGCAGCACATGAGGAGATTCATTCTGGAGGTCAACAGATGTGAAACCATCAGGGAAAACATCCATTCTGAAATCACAACATATGCTGCCAATGTAGTAGATGCTTCTCTTAGCAATTGCATGGAGCATCTGTTTTAGATTGTGTTACGACTGCTGAGGTGTGGCAATGCTGTTTCTGGATCAGTGTTATGGAGCAATAATGTAGAGCAAAGAGGTCCAAAGCCCCGCTAGCGCAGCTGTGATGCTAATATTAGCAGGCCAGTCCTGTGACCACACTGGACAGGCGATGGACGGGTGTGTGAACACACTCACTAGCACATGCTAACGACTGTTTTCTCTTTCTGACACACACACACGTCTCTCGTCAAAGACACACTGACGGCTACAGCTGCTGGTCAACCAACTGAGACAGTGTTTGCGCCACACAAAGTTCATCCCATACAGTAAACAACGCTAACACACATGATTATGTGCAACATATGCAGAACAAACCAGGTTCAGAAAAAAACCTTTTGATTTATCTTAGGAATATCCTATAGCTTTTTGAGAGAATGATTTGTCACTGTTAAGATACACTGTAATTTAATTTGTATTATATCGATTTTTATAGTAAATAATGCAAATAAATTAGCGTCGACAAAGATTAATCGCGATTAATCACATCCAAGGTTAAAGTTTGTTTTAGCTGTGTGTATTATATCTATTTATTATGTATATGTGAGACATGTACATCCATAGAAACAAAACTATACAAATACATTTTGTTACATAGATATTTAAATTCATATACATATATTTTATATATCTGAGTTCAACGATTAACCGATTTTACTATTAATTCACGCTGTTAATACTATTTTTTTATAACTAAGAAAATTTTAATATTCATGAATGTTAAATATTTCAAATTAATAGATAAAATAAAAAAATTGCTATACAAGTAATTTATTATAAAATCTGTCATTTTTGCATTGCTTAATTTCTGAAATAATGAAAAACACACACAGATCGAGCGAAAAGAAAACTCAACAAACTCAACAAAAATATTTTCATCTTTAAAATTGAAACAAATTCGTTTTTAACAGCTAATCAGAGGATTGAAATATTTCATTATTATTATTTACTCATTATAGTATACACTCCACTAGACACTATTAAGTAGGTGTGAGTTGGAGGTGGTTGGACCTAAACTGTGCAGAGCAGCGGCCCTCCAGGAACTGAGTTTGAGATCACTGGACTAAAGCGATTCAAAGCATCGGCCATTCCAGAAGCGATTCGAGACCTGGCGACTCTGAAAAATACACTATCTTATGTAGCCTAGTGGACCGCCAATGTGTTGCCAATGGCCATGGAGTTCAAATCCCGACGTACCCGACTTAATTTCAAGATACTAAGAAATTATGAATTGATGTATTTTAATAATGTTACTTTTTTATGACCAAAACGAGACATATTTATCTACAAAGTGTTTAAACGGATGTCAGACCAATGTTAAAACAAAATGCATTACAAAAACAGAGCATTTCAAAAAGTAACATCTATGAGCTGCATCACCCTGGATTCAAACCCATTATCTGCGTGCTAGTCTGGAACTCTCACCGCTCTACTACATCACTTGAAACCTCAATAGCACAACATGAGGTTTAATACCTCAATTTGCTGTTTCTTTGCTGAAGCCGTTCCAGAGCAATACATAAAAAATGACCACTAGGTGTCACTATAGAGACAGGTTTCGAAACTTTCGAAACTTCGACACAACTGTGTTAGTGTTTAATGAAACCTCACTTTGCAAGTAAAACTTCTTCATGCATGACCTGTTGAGACTAATATCAAAATAATAATAAAATATTTTAATATTACAAGCAAAATTCCTCATCTATGAACAATATAATTATTATGATCACCAGCAATCTAGCAGTTGCAAATCGCTGGAGAACTACAATACTGCCAAGTTTGTGTGAATTTGTGGTGTACATATCGTCCAAGTAATCATTCAGTGATGAACTTGAGCTGTGTGTGTGAGTCAATGTCCAGATGACTGTCAGCTGTGGTAGAAGTAAGTGGAGCAATGACTTCTGGGAGTTGTAGTTCGGTTCAGTGGCAGAATTGTAGTCCTCCAGTGACCTGCAACTGCTAGATTGCTGGTGATCATAAGAATTACAACTTTGGAGACCAAAACAAAACCACTGATGCTGCACAAACCACTGACAAAAGGAAAAGTTCACTTCAACAACAAAAACACCCCAATAGAGGATTTATATATTAGAAAGCTCAGACGGCATTAAAAACTGATTTGAAATGCTCCACAATTTTGTCAAACTTCAGTGTGAAATGTCCCTTTTGGTCTGAGGAAAGCAAAACAATGTTCAGAAAGTGCTGAGTTAAGTTTGCCAAAGTGCCAAAGGCTTGAATATAATAGAAACCGCACCCTAAGGATGCAGCATTGTGTCTAATTAGAGAAAAATTAGCTGCATACATTAGCATACATAAAAAGCATTGCCTCAACACACCAGCAATGAAATGCATTAATCAGAAGTTAAAGTGTGACCTCATTTTCAGCTCTGTATATGTTGGTAAACACATCTTCAGTCGGGTTTGTTAAGAATCGTCTGCCCATGAGGGGATCCTGTTTTCTCACGTTTCGTCTCAAGGAATTGGCACGCCCTGCTTACGTAAGATGGGAGACAGATTTCCCCTGTTTTCCTGCCGCCAAGACAAAGTCATTGTGCAACAGTGAAGACGCGATCTAATCGCACAAATTCTCACTTTGTTTACATTTCAGCCGTCGCGACGAAGCAGTATTGCCAACAAAAACTAGAGCCTGATTTCTACAGCTCTGCAGATGCTATGCTACATTATTGATGTAGGACTGGAGATTAAGATGATTATGCTATAATTTTAAGGTGAAAGACAAACAATGGGTTTAAAACATCAGTGCATCCTATTATTTTAAACTTAAGGATGAGCAGAGAGTCAAATTATGATGTTTTTCCATGTTATGATGTATTCATGTTCTGTCTATTGCTTGTTAAATGGGGAAAAAATGAAATTATCCTCATTATTTGCAGTACCTGACAAAAGTGTTGTCGCCTATCCAAGTTTTTGGAACAGCAAATAATAACTTGACTTCTAGTTGATCATTTTGGTATCAGAAGTGACTTATATGAAAGGCAAAGGCCTCTAGATTATAAAATATGATCATGGATTGATTTTGAACTATTTAATTAGGACAGTAAGGTCTGACTTTGCTTAGACAAAAGTCTTGTCTTAACAGAAATAATGTCCAGTATAGAATATAAAGTCATACTGCAGTGGAGAAAGAATGACTATTGTGTCTGACTCCATCATGAGCTTGGAGGACTGCATCCATACATCTCTGACATGACTCAAATCACTGATTAATAAAGTCATCTGGAATGGCAGAGAAAGCGTTCTTGCAGGACTCCCAGAGTTCATCAAGATTCTTTGGATTCATCTTCAATGCCTCCACTTTCATTTTACCCCAGACATGCTCAGGATGAACTGATTACTACGACTATAAAGACACCTCATTCCCACACACTCTTTGCTGAAACTGTGAGCATAACGGAGCGTTTTCCATGTTTTGCCTTGTCGTGTTTTGACTTTTTCTTTGTTTTACTGTTTATTGTTTTGCCGCCTGTCCCGACCATTCACCTGTACTCTCACTACGATTTGAATTATCTGCATGCTCCTGTCTGTCCCTGTTTTGAACTTTGACCTTTCCATATATATAGAAAAGAGGATGTTAAAATATTTGATGATATCACTGGTCAATTAGAATAGCTCCCATTTAACCTAATTAAGATATATTGTGCTAAACACTTTTAAAACGTTATTGATTTATAATAATGTTGTTTTAAAGAAAAAAAGTAATATAAATTATAAAAAAAAAAAAAAAATATATATATATATATATATATATATATATATATATATATATATTTTATATATTTATATATATACTTTTTTATATAATTTATATATATATATATATATATATATATATATATATATATATATATACTCCAAAGATCAACAGCAACTAAAATAAACTATTCCTTATACAAAAAAGAGAAGGATAGCAAATGTTACACAATAGTCGTTATGCCAAAAAATCTAATTTCTGAAATAAAGTGAGCAAGCGAATCATGTTAGAAACATACATTTTCCAATAAGGCTGTTTCTAGGCAGATTGTCTTTTTTCTCTCTCATTTTGTTGCTCTTCCGCCCACATAAAACTTCAGATTCGGGCCTCAAGAAACAAACATCTCACATCCAAATGAAATCCTTCCACGCTGCTGTTTCAATCCTCTCTATTCCTTCCTCCTCCCTTTCCTTTTCCGTCTTCCCACACGGTTATGACACACAGCTCCTGCCAAAGACTCCTCCAAAAATAGAGTCATCCCCTCATTACTTTGTCTACTCGCATATAAGAGCATTATGCTGGAAAATGGCCATGCCTACATGTGGACACCGATTGCTATGATATATGAACTCTGGTAAAATGACTACTTTTTTCGCTGAAAAAGCAGAAGTAAAACTTGTTTTTTTCTATATTTAACATGGCAAAGGCTTTGTTTTTATGACAAAAATGTACTGGATTTGCTGATTTATATGATTAAAATATATCAAGAGTATCCTCTGGATGAGTTTTGCGGTAGTCATACGGTAAAAAATGCTAGGTTCCACACAATCTATTTGTGTTGGGATAACATGAAGATATTAAGTTCACTTATTAGTGTTTAAAAATTTAAGTGGATTGAACATAAAACATTTAAGTTGTCCAGAAAAAAAAATAGTTGTGCTGTTTTATCAAATTTTGATAGTGTACTTTATTATTAAAAAAGTAAAAAGCGACAAGTTTACTTCACTTAAATAGTAAGAAAATCCATTGTTTACTCCAACTTAATTTTTTTATAATTATGCACATTTTTGCTTATTGATTTTAAGGCAACAGCTTTACTCACTTTTCTGAGTAAAGTCAACTAGTCACATTTTACAGTGCAAAAAAGCTTCGTTTTTGTTGGGTAATATCATCATGCTGGCCTATGTATAAATCGTGTTGCATGAATCACACTCAGTCTGCTGAGCTGGCCACTTTGGACAGATATCGAAATTTCCAAGCCCTCCAAGACCTCTTGGGGGGGAAAAAAGGCAGGAAATATTTCGTCATCGGCTTTGAGTGTCTGAGAATGAAAATATCCACGTCATGCATTACTAACACAGACAATAACCTCATCCCACAGAAAAAAAAGCTCACAGATTTTCTCATTTAGGCCTGGTCTTAAAGACATAAAGGCCCTTTATTGGTTTTTGTCTCATTGAAATTCTTTTTGGAAATAGTTTTGTAAAAGTCTAAGCTTCATTAAATATAGATGAGTAAATGCAAATGATGCTGATTTAAATAAGTCACTAAAATATAGGCATAGAGTTAAACGGAATAAAAAAGTTGTCTGACATAATAGCAATAATTTAAAAATGAAAAACAAACATTACTAATACTTAAGTCTTAATTTCTAGCTATTAAATCACAAATTAAAAATCTATGTAAAAATATCTACAATTCCTTAAGTAATTTTTTTTTTACTTCTGGCTTGAGTTGCATAGTTTACAGCATAATGAATTTGTAATGAACTATAATAAATGGGATAATAAAAAAAGCTCTAAAACAGTTGTAAACAATCGCAAAAATCTAAATCTGACACAATGGCAGTAATTAAAAATAATGATAAAAATAAAATTACTAATATTGTTTTAATTTTCAGCCATTATAGGAAATAGCAAATTAAAAATCGACATAAAAATATCAATGATTTTTTTTTGTAAACATGTGTACTTCTGGCCTGACTTGCATAGTTTATTAAACAATAATTTTGTAACAAATTATAATAAATTGAATAATAAAAAATACTTTACAAAAGTAATACATTTGTAATTAAGTATAATAATAGAAATCATTTTTAAAAATGCTTTTAAAAAAAGTTGTATAAAATCAAAACATGACACAATACCAATAATGTAAAAAAATATAAAATGTAGCATTATTAATACTGTTTTTATTTCCAGCAAAATCACAAATTAAAAATCTAAATTAAAGTTTTTTTTAATGTAAAAAATTCAACGTCTGGACTGATTTGCATAGTTCACTATGTAATAAATTTGTAACGAACTATAATAATAATTATATAGAAATTATAATTATATAATTTAAAAAGTCTATAAAAAAGTTTTAAAAATGGCAAAAATCTAAATTTGACACAATGGCAATAATTAAAAATAATAGAAAAAATATAATTATTAATATTTTTTTAATTTCCAGCTATTATAGGAAATCACAAATTAAATATCGACATAAAAATATCTACAAATTTTTTTGTAAAAATGTGAACTACTGACCTGACTTGCATAGTTTACTGAATAATAAATTTATAATGAACTATAATAATAAAAATATTTTTTTTAAATGCTTTTAAAAAGTTGTTTAAAATTGCAAAAAGCAAAACATGACACAATACCAATCATGTAAAAAAATGAAATCTAGCAATATTAATACTGTGTTCATTTTCAGCATTTATAGAAAATCACAAATTAAAAATCTACATTAAAGTATCTATGATTTTTTTTATGTAAAAAATTGTACGTCTGGCCTGATTTGCATAGTTTACTAAATAACACATTTGTAACGAACAATAAAAAATAGAATAATGATAAAAAAACTCCATGAAAAAAAAGGCAAATATCTAAACCTGACACAACAGCAATAGATAAAAAATGTAACATTATTAAAACTGTGTTAATTTCCAGCAATTACAGAAAATCACAAATTAAAAATCTAAGAAAAAATAAATACATTTTCTGCATTTTTTATGTAAAATTTGCCTGACTGGCATTGCTTGTTTATTGAATACTAAATATATAACAAACTATAATAAAACATTTTACATCATACAGCATAAGACAATCCATCTTGGTTCGTATTGGCAACTTTAGAAGTATGAATCAGTGCAACATAAAGTTTAATCAAATAAAACCTTATAAAGTACTGAATGTGCAGAGTACAGAGAAGGTCTTCCAGTGTCTGAGACAGAAAACCTGATAGTCTTTGTAGAGAGGGGAAACAGTGTCCCTTTGAACAAGTTCAGTCTTGGAAAGTCTTGGTCCTGTGCCCAAAACACTCACTACAAAGCAATCAATGTTGCTGTATACTGAGGATTCTCTGGCCTGTCTCTCTCTCTCTGAGCCTCAGGCCTCCATCAGAGCTGATAATAATGCCACACTGGTGTCCGTGACTCAAATGGCCCAAGGTGTGAGACATACAGCTGCGACTGATCTACGGGCAGCTTAGCATTCACAGGATATGAATAACTGATACCACTAAAAATGTGGACGGAACTGAATATGGTTTACTACAATGGAAGAAAGAGACTTAAAAAAAAGCCACAAGAATGGCAGAATAATATTACATAACAATGCAAAACTCTGCCTTAGGATACTGAAAAGGTTTCAGTGGGATTTAGTGCCTTTCTACATTGTTGCTAGGGTGGTAACAAACTGGTAACAGCGGGAAAGCCGGGAAAGACAAACTGGTAACAGCGGGAAAGCCGTCCATACGGTGGTCAGTGGTCAGCTGGTAAGCACGAAAAGTAACGCCGTCAAAAGACGAAATGCAGTCTGTGCCAATGGCGTAGTGGTTAGTGTGTTGACACCATAGACTGTAAAATATATGGACGTAGTGTCCGTGACGTCACCCATAGGTTTCTAAAGAGCGCAAAAGAAGCCACAAGTAGGCGCGGCCAACCGTCGCCATTTTGTTTGCGCGTCCTCACCAAACAAGTGCAAAGAGGCGGAGAGTGGGCGGAGCTACAGACACCTACTGGCATTTAGCTTGGACCTGGTTCAGACACACTTTACTTTGGGAGAAACGCTTAATACTTTATCACCTGTGACTCGTTTGTATTCTGACCACTTGTGCTTGGTTGTATACTATATCAATAAAGTGTTTAGACTTTTAAAAACACTGCTGTAATACATTGAGCCACTAAGTATTGTTCTTTTGGCGTTTTTATAAGAGGCAGAAAACGTGAATTACTTCCAAACACTTAAAATATAGTCTGTCTGTGTTAGACAGATGAAATCCAGCATAACACAGAAATACGATAAATATGCCGAGTTCAGTGGCTAACCTGCAGGATTCAGCTGAGGTGATGTGACGGCGACCAGCGAGACCTAGCTGTCACTCAAGTGGCCACTCCCTTAATTATGCAAACTTACTATAACTTAATATAAAGGAAACGCATGAGTTATAAAAAAATTCACCCCCCTCACAGTTGTCATGAAGGGTAATATTAGCTGTATTAACCAAAATCTTTTTGTAAACACTGTTTTTTCTGCAGTAAAGTTGGCCATTCTAACAGTGGGCTCAATTGAAATTTGCTCTGTTTTGGAGCCAGGAGCAGGCCAGGACTAGCGGAATTTCGGATGAATTGCAGTTTTAGTTACTTCCGTATTGGCTTCCTGAGGGAGAGCGGGAGGTTGCCGCTTGGTTGACACATGCACTCCGATGTTCGCAGCGACCTGAGTTGATTCTTGCCTTGAGGTCCTATGCCGATCCTTCTCCTCACTGTTCTCCTCACACTTTCCTGTCAATACTCTCTACTGTCCTATTTATTAAATATGAAAACCCCCAAAAAGAAAAAAAAGACTAAATGTAGCCATATGTACTTCTGGCTACATAATTCGAGATCTCCAGAAATGTAGGGCTACGTTTTCAGAATGAGCCTATGTTGTTACTTTTGGTTACTAGGTTACCAATATTATATTGAGCCACTCTGAAATCTTGCTGAAAATGCATCTAAATTGTCTTTTTTTGGGTTGAGATTGAAAAAAATTGCTTCATCTAAAGATGAAAACCAGGCTACTGATGCATGTCAAAAGTTTAAAGAATGACGCCTCTCTGTCACTAAAACAGTCATCGTATAGGAATGTGTTTACACTACTAAGATTCCTCCTCTTTTGTGGATTATTACAATTTTGCGCCACTCAAGCGTACATGGTATGCTGGTTCAAAAATAACCTCACAAAATGTTACATTTTAAATCCATGCAGGCTTTAAAAAACTCACTGCAAGACAGGAATGTGTGGATCTTGAAAGATAATGACTATATTTTCTCAAGCATTCTGATTTGACATTGCTGTATCCCTGCAGCACATCTGGAGGAGGCGTCTGACCTTGCCATAAAAGGTGATTTGTGAGAAAGACTCCAGTAAAACCTTGTAAAGAAGGGATTGCTTGCGATTTCAGAAGACACTTTCATTCAGAGCAGCTTATGAGGAGAAAACGCCGTGCTCAAGGACAAAATAGCAATAGATCATAAATGATGTCTTATGGGATTTGAACGAGCAGCCTCTGGGCTTCCAGCCCCGATCTAGCACAATACTTCAAAGTTAATGTAAAATATCCAATGTACAGTTTATAAAACACATTCTGCTTTACTTTTAAATGAACAGAAGTTAAATGTTTTTGTCTGCATGTATGGAAGGCAAGTCAATATTGTCTGACACACTTCCTGTTTACCTCAGATCTTATATATGCCTAAATAACATTATTTAAATCAAGAATGATTCACTGTATTTAATAAACAAAATCATAGAAGATTAATTTATAATCATAAAATATATATAATAATACATTTTCCGTTTTTTTTACCATGTTTATCTTCATCATGAGACATTAGATGGACAATTGTGAGGGCAATAACGAAAACCTTCATAGTGCTGCGTAATAAGGACTGTAATAGACAGGTATAACGGGAAATTATCATTAGACGTGCGCGTGGCTGCTTTTGCGCACACCGGCACTGCGCTTAAATCCATGAAAACACTCGTGCAGATGTTTTACCAATAAATATAATGATCAAATCAATAAAACGACTAATTTATTCTTCAAACCATGTAAGATACATTATTATAAACGCCCTGACAAACGCCAATTTCTCCTCACAGAAATGCAAAAAGCCGTTATCCAGGTCACGCGCAACTGGGCCGCTACTTTTATTGTTTTCTTAACGACAGGTGGTAAAGAAACCTTTATAAACATATTATTAAACCCATACAGTATGTAAAAGGACTCAAAACATGCGTATGATTTAGATTCTTCAGAAATACTTTGGACCGCTGGTGCATTTAACGTTCTCCCGGGTCTTTCAACAATTTTCTGCGTATTTCTCCATTTCAGTTGTACATACCTTTGTCTGACAGCGTCAGTTTTTCTTCAAAGCTGCTCTCAAGAGCTTTGTTCTCCATTTTGTTCATGGTTTTCAGTCAGTCATTCCATTACAGGGTCCAAAAGAGACGTGTAAAATAGAGGAACTCCCAGTTAGGAACACACCCGAATGCGGTGGCCCTTTAAATCTGATCAATGACAAACTGTTGAGCTCAATTAACAGACATTCGCGATCGACGATTGATTAATTTCAATATTTCCACAGAAATGTGTAATCTCAGCTGTGAAAACTAAAGATAGAAAAAGAGGGGGGCCCAAATCCGGGGCCCAGCCCACTGTAACGTTACAGCAGCCGCTCGCTGAATACAGTTACTCAATGCGGGACGGTCTCTGCCTATCCACTGGGCCGTACCATTCACTAAAATGGGGGACGAAGGAACTAGGGGTGGCCCATATGAAATGATATTTATGTTTATATAAATAATTTTACTTTCATAATTCTAATATAGAACATTAATTTCATTTATATTATGTTTTTTTTCCATCTGTAGTTAATGAAAACGAATGTTTATAGGATTTCGCGGCATTGCTCCCCCTTTAGGTTTGTGAAAGCGGGATCTGCGGCAGTGATGGAGGCATACGGGCACACGTCCTTTAATTTGTCCCACTGGAAGAATAGGGTGCAGCCAAATTTTAAATGTCATCAAATGAACACCATGACCTGGTGGACCTGCAAAGGCAAACGTACAAGTAGATAGTTGTAAGATACTTTAAAATGTTGTTAATAATATTAGTAATAAGTTATAACACAATAATATAAATATATTTAGTGAATACCCTCTTCAGTGTGATTTTGGTTAGATGTTGGCAGGTTGTTGGACCAGATGTTCGTGTTTAAAGCCTTTTTTAATATAATTCATCTGAACCAAATTTGCATTCTTCTATTATAGTATTTAATAACAAATAATAAATAAAAAAATAAATATTAAAATAAAACATGAAAATTCTCAGTTTCTCTGGATGTATCATTGATTAAAATATTTGTTTTACTCCATAAAAGTCTGAACATTTCAAATTTCCTATAAAAATTTTGGCATTTTTTTAATCATAACTTTTTTTTTAACATAAGCAGTGCAGGTCAATATTTTTGTATTGTTCATTATAAATAGAAACAGATTAAACTGATAAATAAAGACTGAGCAGGCTGATCTATTCATCTCAAACTAACAAAACAACTGCAATGAATTAATATTGCATCCATATACTCGCTCAATACCTTAAAAAAAGCTAAATTAATCGGTTAACTGTTTTATTTACTCCGTTAAAATAGTTGGGTTAAAAATACCCTAACATATAACCCTACTATATGTTATTATAGCACCTTTCCAAATGGGTTATTTTAAACCAATGCATTGAGTTAAATAATTTATTTTGATTAAATGTTATTTTTTCCATTCTGGTATTACTGTTGAAGTACTACTATTCACTTTATGATTATAACTGTGTAAATAAATAAATGTCTCCGCTGGATCCTAAAGGTGAGAATGACGGCGGAATATCCTAATTATGTGTATAATTTGTAGAGATGAACACGGGAGGTAAAGCGTTTAATCCATTTAATATTGATGAAGTGCGTGTTTGTATCATCAGTATTTAAGAATGCTGCTGAAATGGATAAAAAAACACAACACTGAGAAGTAATTTGATAAAAAAATACAACAATTTTACAGCTTAAATAAACTATAAGACAAAAACAACATTACACACGCATAATACAGCTGTTAAATCAATTGACTGTTAAAATTCAACATTTCAAAACAACTAGTCAAGTTATTAAATAAATAACCAAATAAAGCTTAAAAATAATCCATAAAGCCCCAAATATTTAACCCAATTATTAATAAATACCCTAATAAAGGTTAAAAATAACCCAACAAAGCACCAAATATGTTTAACTCAACCATTGGGTTAAATAAATAACTCAGTGTATTTTTAGAGAGTAGATTTCTTTAACCCTTTACAATGCATCATAGTTAACAATTTGTCCATAGGTTATGTTAAAATCAAAACAAATGTTACAACCATCCAAAAAATGAGCTTAGGGTGGTGTCATGAACACATTTTTATCAAATAAACAGTTTGTTTTTTTAGAAGTCAAGTTATAGGGTTAAAACTATCTCAATGACTCAAGAACCACACATTTAATCAAGCATATTCATTTAGCACCAGGACCCTCAGACCCTTACAACTAGACCACGTTAGTCTGAAACTGCTGAAAGCGTCATTACAGTTCCAACTTTACTGGATTAAGTGTAAACCAGTGTGAGTCTGGTCTTATTTAATGCTATAACTGCAGCTTTTAAGAGCTGAAATCAGGCCATTATAACAGCACGAAGCAAATCAGCCATCTGGTACCACTGATAAAACCCTGCCAACAATCCCAGCAGAGCATACCTGCCACCAAAACCACTAGCATTTACGTGAATAACCTACATTTTTAAAAACAAAATCAATCAAACGGTTAAAAAAAGAAATGAAAACCCACGAGGCATAAACCCCATCAGAGCACACATAAAAATAATGCAGAGGTCAAAAACCGCATGCAATGCAGTCAGGCGGAGACTTTTCTCAGACTGCTTTGAGTCCACGCTCGCGGCCACTTTCAAGATAAATGTAGATCCAATCAGTCATGAGTTAAACAATTGGGATCTGTACAGGCCTGAAGCCTGGGGATGTGTATCCGGCGTGATGGCGCACTCATTACGTACCCTTATTAAAATCATGTCTCGCCGCCATGGAGAGCGACGCAGATGTGATAAAAAGAGGCTTTGTTGTGGCCACATAGGTGAGAATGCGGTCAGGTTTGCTCTGCTTTCCAGAAATCATAAATTGGGTTTGTTTTTAAGTCTTTATATAAATGGTGCACTGTCTCACATCAAAAATAACCTCCAAATGTGGTCTGCTATAATTCAAAAGAGATAGCTCACACAAAAATGACAATTTACTCACTATTTACTCTCCCTTAAGTGATTTCAAACCTTTATTTGTTTTCCTTCTGTTGAACACAAAAGAAGATATTTTGAGAAATGCTGGAAACCTGCAACCATTGACTTCCATGAAAACAAATACTAAGTGATAGGTTGTCAGCATTTTACAAAGTATCTTCTTTCATCTTCAACAGAAGAAGGAAACCTAAAAAGGAAGTAAATGATGACAGAATTTTCAGTTTTGGGTGAACTATCCCTTTATAGAGCTTAGATGCTAATGTGAACTAAATCTGCTTGATGTGCTGAACGTTTTTCACAATGATGAAACTTTGTATCTGATTCTATTATTGAATGTTCATCTGCATTGTACAAAGCACAATAGAAATAAAGGTGATTTGACTTGAAATCTGTTAATGATCACAGATGGTCCGGGATCCCCAATTAAACAGACTGTAAAGTTCTTCAAAGAGTCATTATTCATAGTGTAAAGAACTATTTAATCATCTAAAGCACCTTTTTCCACTAGAGCTTTTTGTTAATGACAATCGCCAATGCCTTATTATTAAATTGTTAAAATGACTATAATTAAATGAAATATTCTTATTAAAATAAAATATGATGTGTTCTTTGGAAGAGTGTACTTGCATTGTGATGATATTGTATTGTTGTTTTGGCATTATATAATGAGTGGCATATAAGGGTCTTAAAATGACAATAATATCGTTTAACACAATATATTTTGTGTGATATATTCTACAACAAAAAATAGATAAAACATTAAAAATAGTCGTTCCTCATTGGTATTAATGATACCATCAAGAACCCTATGAAACCTTTTTTTTTTTTTTTGCTACTAATGAATACTAATAATAGTTTTAGGGACATGTTCAGGGTTAGAACCGTCATGTTCCCCAGCGATCAAACCACCAGAGGTCGCTGGTAAACACTCACATCCACATGAACCACAAATCTGCTTCTAAATGGACTACAAAATCAGTCATGCTCCACACACACAACCGGTTCCAGATCCTGACTGATTGCATACACACAGCTGATGCTGCTCATGTACTGATTACACACCCATACAAACAGCTCACAGTGAAGCCCTCAGTGCTGAGTCTTGTTATCTGTGACATTACAGAAACTACCCCTAAACTCGCATCCTAACCCTAACAGTATTGTAATTTCATGTATTTAATTAAAATTACTCATTATAAATTAATAGTTGCACTTTAATAATCACACCTTAAAATAGACCAAATATTACAGTAATACAGTAACAAAAAGTTGCTAATATATTTTTTGATGTTATATATTTTATTTTTGGAAGCCATTCAGTCAAAATAGCTTTTTTTTTTTTTTTATTAAGAACAGAAAAAAACATGTGTTATTTTTTTATTAATAGCAGCTTCAAAGGGGGCTTTTAAAGACAACTTTCCCTCTCTGCAAACATTTCTTATTGTGCTCAACAAACAGCTCAAAAGAGTGAACAGACTGAGACTTTTTTGTTTTGTTTTGTTTGTGATGAATAGGAAACCAATTATGGCTAAATCTTCCTCACTTGAGATTAAGTAATGATCTTTACAAGAAGCATCCACTCTCAAAAAAACACAATTTTGTCAGATCTTTGCAAGACTGGTATGATATATAGATAATAAAGAGAAGTTGGACAATGGTGAGGTCAGCATGTGAATATGTTCACAGCTGTTGATGGGGGCGGGCGGAACAGCTGCAGGGTTTGAGATATCAGCAACAGGCGACAAACGGACATGACTGCACTCCTATTACTACAAATAATTCAACTAATAGATCTAGTATCTAGTAGCATTTAAAACCTGACATGTTTGACTTCCAGTTCACCAACTGCTTAAATATTTTGGAATATCTTTAAATGAATATTTTCCTTTGTGTGAAGATTTAAAAAAATAGATCAACTAATTACGAATGCATTATATATATTTAAAAACGTTTAAGATATACAGTATGAACAATTGTAAAATAAAAATGACTTGGCACCTTACATTTTTAAGTTTAATATACTTACATTTTGAAGTCATTTCAACTTACATTGCATTAAATTGACTTCCAGCTAAATCTTGTATAACTTAAATCAAGTTAAAATGAGGTTAACTTAAGTTAAATTAAAATTAAAACATGCAAGCTTAAAGTGACATTTAAAGGGTTAACTAGGTTAATTAGGTTAACTAGGCAGGTTATGGTAATTAGGCAAGTTATTATACAACAGTGGTTTGTTCTGTAGATTATCGGGAAAAAAATTAGCTTAAAGGGGCTAATAATTTTGTCCTTAAAATGGTGTTTAAAAAATTAATAACTGCTTTTATTCTAGCCTAAATAAAATAAATAGGGCTTTCTCCAGAAGACAAAATATTATCAGACATACTGTGAAAATTTCCTTGCTCTGTTAAACATAATTTGGGAAATATTTAAAAAACAAGAAAAAAATTCAAGGGGGGCTTATAGTTCTGACTTTAACTGTAAAGAAGATCTGAACATTGATAATATTTCCTGCCGCTTTAATTTCTCAAAAATCGAACTTTTATAGTCATTTTAACTTACATCGGTCAAACGGACTAAAATATTAAAATTAAACTTTGTAAAACTTACATTTTTAACTTATTAAAATAAGCTAAACATTTAACAAATTTGTTTCATACTGTTTACAGTATGAATCTTCATTGAACTTGAGTAATTATGAATCATACCTCAAAATCTATCATTATTTAAGCAGATACACTCCAAAAAAACTCTTTTATAGTTTTTAGTTGAATCAAACTAACTTTTCTAGCCATCTCAATTTACATCAACCAAACTAAATCAGACAAAAATATTAAAGGTAAACTTTCTACAACTTAACATTAAATTAAAGCAACAAAAAATATTAGTTGTCTTCACTTTTATTACATTTTTATTAGTGTAAAAGTGTTATTAAATAACAAATAAACATTCCGGATGAATGATTTCATGCATAATGTTGACTTTGCTCATAGCAGGTCATAGACCGATGTCACGGAGGACATTTTCAGGTCATGACCGTCTGAAATCCCCTCAAAGATTTTAGCATTGTTCAGATGAGCACAGACCTCCACACCCTCAACAGCTGCTGTACATCACCACTGACCCAGGACCAGCTGAAACATCACTCACTTCACCATGTTCACCGCCCAGCTGGTTTAGGATCACCTTATCAGGGGACCCCACAACGGAATGAACCACTAACTATTCCAGCATGTCTTTTACGCAGCGGATACCCTTCCAGCCGCAACTCAGTTTTGGGAAACACCCATACACAGTCACATTCACACACACTCATACACTATGGGCAATTACGTTTACCCTATTCACCTATAGCGCATGTGTTTGGACTGTGGGGGAAACCCATGCCAACACGGGGAGAACATGCAAACTCCACACAGAAATGCCAACTGAAACAGCCTGGACTTAAACCAGTGACCTTCGTGCTTTGAGACGACAGTGCTAACAACTGAGCCACCATGCCGCCTAGAATAAATCCCTATATTTCACTGCAGAATACTAAAGTGGCTTTGTTTATATTCACCGTCCAGCAGGTCCAGGATCAGCAGCTGAGGGATCAAAGCTGTGGAGTACTTTCAGCTGTTTAAAAGTGACGCAGTGATTCTGAGAATACTTTGATTCGTTCAGATCTTGACCGTGGAAGTTCAAAAGCAACTATACAGACAAGGCTTTCTTTAAACAGATTTCCTAATAATTATGTTTAAAATAATAATTACAAAATACCACTAAAATAAAAAAATACATATATAATAATAGTCAAAATGATTAAAAAAATGTTTTTAATGACAAATATTTTATGAAGCATTCATTCATTCATTTTTCTTTGGCTTAGTCCTTTTATTCATCAGAGGTCACCACAGTGGAATGAACCGCTAACTTATCCAGCATATGTTTTACACAGCAACAAAGCTTTTCACTCATCATAGCACACCTGCTGCTGATGATGTGAATAAAAGTGATTTGATTACTTGCTTATTTGATTTAAAAACAATAATGACAGGATTAACTATAACATAATAAAATAAAATCTAAAAAAAATACAATTTTGAGACCAATATTTTATGAAACAGTAGCACATGAATACTTAAAATATGTATCTTTAAAAAAATGTGCTCAAAAACAAACTAATTTAAGCTAATGTAGTTTTTAAAAAAATATATTATTAAAACATAAGGTCAAATATTATGTCTATAGGGCGATACAGTGGTTCAGTAGTTGGCACTGTTGCGTCACAGCAAGAAGGTTGCTGGCTCGAGTCTCGGCTGGGTCAGTTGGCAATTCTGTGTGGAGTTTGCATGTTCTCCATGTTGGGGTGGGTTTCCTCCGGGTGCTTCCACAGCCCGAAGACATGTGGTAGAGGCGAATTGAATAAACTAAATTGGTCGTAGTGTATGTGTGTGTGTGTGTGTTTGTGAATGAGTGTGTATGGATGCTTCCCAGTACTGGGGTGCACCTGGAAGGGCATCCACTGTGTAAAACATATGCTGGAATAGTTAGCGGTTCATTTCACTGTGGCAACCCCAACTAAGCCGAAGAAAAATGAATAAATTATGTCTATATTGGTTTGGTTTGCTGAATCTTGGATATTCAGAGGATCACATAGTTTTCTATTTCAATCCAAAACAATCCAAAACATTTAGAGCAATTTCTAAAATCTTTTCACTTGAGATCAGAAGTAACTTGACGTAACATAAAAATAAAAAATCAATTACTAAGACTGACCATTTAAATAACAAACACACAAATAGTTATTAAAATCTATATTTGCACAGTAATTTGTTTTACTAAATGACGTTTGTCTAAGCTGGAATCCACAGTTTTGCAGGATTATACAGGAATGATGTCTTGGAAAGGACTGTGGGTTCATAGAAACCTGTGAGGAGATGACAGAAACATACACTAAAGTTAAAATCGTAGATAAAATAAGTAAAAGCTTTAATTTTACATGTGTTACCTGGACCAGGTATATCCTGTCCTTTGACCTCCTGCATGTGCCTGTTTGTCCCAGATAGAAAGGCGGCGCTGGACACCATGTGTTTGACAGGACGATTGTAGTTCACTATGTCATAGTGTCCCGGTCCGGGGAAAGGAGGGACTTTTTCGGGTATCAAAGGTGGTGCAGATAATCCCAAATAGTACCTTCTTCTGCACAGAGATCAGATATTAAGCATCTTAATCATCATGTAATATATATAAAAACCTCTCATTTCATATATAAATTAATAAACAGACGTCTAAGAGATCCATAACTGTTCTTATTATGCTTTAAAAACAAGATAATGCTAGATGCTTCATGCAAAATATGAAAGATTTAGAACAGTAAGATTAGTTTGTTTTTTAAAGAAGTCTCTTCTGCTCACCAAGCTTAAAATGATGAAATATTGTTTTCTATTTAACATAACTGTTCACTATTTGAATATATTTTAAAGTATTATTTTTTTCCAGATTTTTTCATTACTCCAGGCATGATCCTACAGAAATCATTCTTATATTCTGATTTGCTGCTCAATAAAACATTTTATTTTTGTTAAAAACAGATTTACTTTAGCTTTCTTTGATTGAAAAAAAGTTCAGAATAACAGCATTCATCTGTAATATGAATCTTTTGTGACATTTAAAGCACCCTCGCTATAAAAACTATTAGCTCTGATCATTTGTTTACCCCTTTGTTTCACTCAAAACGTTACAAAAACGTCTCTTGAACAGCAAATCAGCATATTATAATGAAAAAAATTTAATTTTACTGTAAAATGAGATTAAACAACACAATTCTAGCGGTTTTTTTGGGAACAGCTTAATAGTTTTACATTAATATTCAATATATCAACTTAAAATTGTAAAAAACATTAATAAACCTTTTCTGTAGTGTTCTGCAGATGTGACTGAACACTTACGGCAGAACGGTTCTCTTCACGGGCTCTGGAGGCTGATGAGGGTTGTAGGTGCCGGGACCGGGGATATTGTTTCTCACTGGGGACTGGATTCGGGCAGTTTTGGATTTAAAACAGGAGACGAGAGCTTGAGGAGACTTCTGGACCAAAACATCACTCACTTTATAGTGGCCTTCAGGACATAATAGAGATTTAAACATGCATAATCATTTATGGCACACTGATTTAAGTAGATTTAAACATAGACTGTTAAAAATGCTAGGTTCCACATACACTCAATTTATTA